>NC_143529.1:28883022-29063022 GCF_031878675.1 Megascapheus bottae | reverse complement strand
CACCAGCCTCCCAACACCAGTCAATAAAGACTGTCCTTTCCAACTTGGAAAAAATCACATTAAGTGAAGTAAGCCAGACCCAAAGGAACATAGGCTCCATGGTTTCCCTCATTTATAATAATTAGTACAAATTTAGGGTTCTCCTAGCAGAGGATCACAATAGCTCAAAAGCTGTATAGGTATGGTCAGATAGGACGAGACTAATCAAAATGAACTTTAGGATATGGGTACAAGAGATTTATCTTGGTGATTGTTTTTTTTAATATACTATGTGAAGTTATTTCTCTTCTCTTTTTTTCCCCTTGTGGTTAATGTATCTGACTTTGTTACCCGGTATATTGTATACACATTTATTTATTTGAAATAAGGAAGGGAAGAGGGAAGACAAGATGATTGGGAGAGGTGGGGAGAGAGAAAGGGGGGCAAAAATGTGGAAAGAGTATCAATGTGTGAGAAGTAATGCACCCACTATCTGACGAATACAACTGTAACCCCCCCTCTATAAATTACACTGACAATAAAGTACAATTTTTAAAAAATGCGAAATAGGGCCGGGAGTTTGGCCTAGTTGTAGAGTGCTTGCCTAGCATGCACAAAGATCTGGGTTCAATTCTTCAGTACCACATACATCGAAGAAAGCCCGAAGTGGTGCTGAGGCTTAAGTGTTAGAGATCTAGCCTCGAGAAAGTCCAAGGACAGTGCTCAGGCCCTGAGCTCAAGCCCAGGACTGGCAAAATAAGAGAGATAAAGAAATGAGGCTCAAAAAAAAAGCCTGTCCTTTCCACCCAGTAGGCAAGCATCCTCTGCAACCAGGAATACATGTCAACCTCTGCCTTATGCTCTGGGGGATAGAGTTTGCTGAAGGTTCCTGCCCTCATGCAACTTACAGACTTAGAGGGGAAAGAGATACTAATCAATCTTGTGAATAACAGATAGTTGCAATTCTGTTTACGTGTGAGAAAGGAGTTGGAGTGGAGCAAAAGGAGAGGAAAGACTATATACAGCCATGTAAACCACATTGTCAGTCCTGTCCTTATGAATTTCAGCTGGAAAAGTTAACATATGTCACATAATCAGATTATGTTTTGAAGAGAGCAGATGATTTTCTCATTAGTGGATGGCTACTCTCTTGCAAACAGGAACAGAACATTATCAGCTGACCATGGGGAAGTTAAGCTCCATGCTTTGAAGATGGTCATCAACTTCCAGCCACAGTGAACCTTACAGGACTCCCATATCCATTGTGAGTGTCTTCTGACACAGGTATCACTTGTGCATTCCCAGGTGCATAATCAACACCCTCCTTTCCAATCTGACAATCTTCCCCAGTTCCCCTCTAGTTCCTGTTCTTCAAGGACAATCCATCCTATGAGAATGAAGCTTCCAACGTGGCTACCTCAACCTACTGTTCTTCAGTCATTTCTAGCCCCATATGACACAACACCAGGAAAATCTTACTTATGAATGCTGCCTCCAATTGTTCTTCTATCTCTTGACCAATCTCCTGTTCATATGCAAATCATCTTTCCCAAACATTCTCCATTTCCCTGTTGAGACCACTGACTATTGCTTCATCTGCTTCTCACTCCTAACATACTCTGGAAGGCCACACAGCGTACATCCTTATCCTCATTCACATTAATCCTCCTGTTTTTACCACTTTGTCTCAGCCACATGATCTCATAGTCAAATCTGTATTCATAAACAGCAGTCATTCCTGACTAACCCTTCACATCTTTGCATTTCTACCTGTGAAAACATTCCCATTCTTTGGCCTCATTGTAAATGCTAAGCTATTGGCTCCACCTCTCTTTTCTTTCTTGGGTCTCTTCTGGTTTTACTTCCCTTATTTATTCAGATGATAGTTCAATGTCTAGCATTATGCATCACTGAAATAGATATGTACAGGGAAGAATCAAGTCATGACAAAAAGTGGAAAGATTGTGAGAGATCACATTGTAGGATCCTTCAAGAACCATTTCCATGACTCTGAACCCATGTGCTCTTTAAGCAACGAAGAGGAAGAGACGATTGTGTCTGAGGCTTTTGGGGAGGAGCAGCTCACTGCCGAGTACTCAATATGGGAGAGCAGGTGGTAGAATGAGACCTTCCTCCCTTTAACTCTTGCCAGAGTACTTCTAGGACAGTATTCAGGGCCCTTGAAGTGTACTTTCTGTTAGTCATTGTTGTGTTACTAAGAAAAAGAAAGGAAGAAAGGTAGATGGCTGCATTTAAAAGAGAATAGCACCCCTATTCACTGGAACCATACTAACCTTGAAGTATTTTTCTATTGTTCTCAGTGGGCACAGTTATACCCCTTCTGGAATCAGCTAGCTGGAACCAGTGCAGTTATTGCTCAGCAATGGACAATGCGTGCTGGTGTCCTGACTTCACTGATGGTTGCTCCTATGGTTGCCTTCTCAGGTTCTCATCTCAGGAATTTGATGAATGAAGTCTACAATGAAGGATTAGTGAGAATTTTTTTATTTAGAAGAGAAGTGTTGTCAAAGCCATTGCTGCCCCTTCTCCGGGAAGCTGTGCTCTGGTTAGTCACCCCTAGTATCATGTGTATAGAAGGTGACTTGTCACTGGTTAGGTCTTGTGACAATGTAATTGATTATTAAGTCCCAATCAGGTTTCTTCTACAAATCCCCTTCCCTCCCCTAGATCATGGGAAGGTTACTAGAGCTAGGAAGACTCACAGGCAAGATGTTGTATGCAAGTTGTCTTACCTGTTGGAATCTCATGTGAAGCAGTGCTCCATCTTTCGTGTCTGGTTTCTGCTTCCAGGTTAAGGTGCTGCCTGTGGACTCTGGAGTCCAAAGGAATCTACTCCTTCATGAGCTGAGCTTAAAGCCACAGCACTCGTTTTGTCATTTGCCCCTCAATTGAATATGGGGCCTGAGTACCACTCAACTCATTTGTTCTCCACCTTCTAAGACCAACCTGGAAAGTACTCAGTATGACTTGATCTCCCAAAATGTAAAACATAAGATGAAAGGAATATAGTTGCAGGTGTCTATTAGTAAATCTGAAGAACCTACATAAATGGCCGATATTAAACCTGTGCTATTCGGGACACCTTCATGTCCCAACCAGCTGATGAAATCTCAACACTTAATGGGGCCAATTATGCCTCTTCTCTTACACACTCTCAAAAAGAGAATCACTGGAGAAAATACAGATTCATATTTCTGTGGACTCATTATGATTTTCTCATTATTATCGTCTCCCATTCCCTATGATCACCATCACTTCAAATATTCTTTTTTTCCTTTGCTTAAGCTGTAAATTCCTATTGACAGTCTTCACTATTAGAGGATAGCTTTGTCTCAAACTTCACAGATTAGCAAGGAACTCTGAGAAGCCAGCCAGGGAAGCTTCAAAGCACCAAAAGCTTCAGGCATCTCTCCAGTGGAGAGATGTGTCAATGGAGGGGGCTGCTCACCTCCCCAGAAGGGCTTAACCCCATGCTTTTGCTCTACCATCCTGCTCTTCTTAAATCTGTCTTTCTCTCTCATCTTTCTCTTTCCTCTCTTCTGTCTGTCTCTTTCTATACCTGTTCCTCTCTTTCTTTTCCCCCTCCCCCTCTCTCTCCTTACCTCTTTCCATCATTTCTCAATCAGGTCAAAGGTCTCTAAACCATGAAAGCAAAGGAGCAACAAATTTCAAAGGAATTTCTCTCCTGATTTGCATTTCTGACTCACACTGACTTCTCTCCAGTGAGATGTATTCCCTTTTATCTTCACCAAATTGTCCTTTCATAGTCTTCATATCTCCTTGAAGTCCCATTTTTAGAACCATTCAACCCCTTAACTGCTCTCCCATAAATTCAACATGGATGAGCCCAATAAAAATTGACCTTCATTTAGCCCTGGCTCTTGGATATTTCATTGTTCATCCATTCAGCTAACATTTATTAGACCTTCTTTGAATAGAGCAATCTACCGAGTACAAAGACATAGGTGCTGTCCTCATGAAACTTAAATTCTGCAATCATCTCCTCTTGATACAGGTGTCATATTAATCTCCTCATTTTTATATTATTTTCTGGCCACTCTCTAACAGCCTGTTGACTCATTCTACTCCATTCCACCTTCACTTGTGTTGTGCGAAGGATCACTATGTGCCTTCCTTTTTCCATATTGTCCATGGGCACCAACTTATACACCAAGAATTCTTACTTATATGGTAACCTAAGACTCTAGCAAATTTTGAATCCTCCTATTCCATTTCCTTCTTTTATCCCTGGACTGATGCCTAGCACATCCTGCTCTCCATTTCCAAAATGAATCCTGTTGCCTTCCCAGAATGCTGCTTCTCTTATCTCAGCTCTTATTTCAGTCAATAACACTCCCAGTCAGTCCTGAGCTTCCTGTGATAGCCGGAACCACCAACTGGATGGGACCAAAAGGCTTCTACTACAACTTTCCCCATGCACACCAACACACAGCTAACCCTTTCCAGCTGATTCCAAAACCTACACAAGCCCATCCACTTCTTTGTAACAGTAATACAATCCATGACAGAGCTGTCTTTTGATATCTGCCAGTGACATTTCTTTTCTGGACACTTTGGCTTCTATGGTTACAAATCCGTTGCTGACACAGAGACAGACAGCACCTTATCTCCACTATTCAACCAATGAAGACACTCTTGCCAGGATCTCCAGTGTTGCATTCACCGTCTCCCTCTCTGCATTTCCTTACTCCCTCCTCTGAAATAGCTGACTTCTTGTTTACTCTCTTGTATATACCATCTTCCCTCAGACATGAGCAAGTCCCATGTCTCTATGTAGGTCTGTTTTCAGGGCCTGCACTAACTCATAACCATTGTCTTCTCTGCCTCTGGGAAGAGGGAAAGGTCAGCTTCAGATTCTCAGCGCTGGGTGGAAAGAACATCTGGGATGCATTTTGCAGCCTTCTCTGCAAAGGGATTTTTGTCCTACTCCTGATTTGGGGCTACAAGAGAAAACTTCTTCCCCTGACAGGATCGAGAAACCAGACTTCATCTTTCAGACACACAGATAGGATGTTCATCCATAAAGGCCTTATTCCCCACCCACCCCCGATTCATTTCTTTTTTTAAAATTTTATTTTATTATCAGGATGATGTGTACAGGATTACTGTTACATTTGGAAGATAGTGAGTGCATTACTTCTAGAACATTGTTACCCTTTCCCATGTTTTCTTCCCATTTTCCTTCCCCCCACCCCCTCCCAAGTTGTAAAGTACAATTCCAGCATGTTGTCTGATGAATACCCCTGTTACACTGGTTCACCCATGTCCTTTGTCTAATCTGGTTCATTTCTTGACTATTAATATATATACATATATATACATATAAACATTCCACTCAGGTTGTGCCATCTCCTCATCTTCCCTTATTTAAAGTCTCTGCATTGAGAAAAAATTCCCTGTGTCTCCAAAATCCCATTATTGGCATAGCCTCAGAATTGTGTAAGACATTCTCCTTTCCCTGCAGCTATGAGATTCACAGAGAAATAATTTTTGAGTGGCTGTTGAACATATATATCTCCTTAATTAGATTGTAAACCCCATGAGGCCAGAGCCTCTGTTATATCTCCATATTCACCCATAATAATCTTAGGTAACTACCGAATACAATTAGATACCACGAATTTAATATAAACTAGGTCATCTGTTCCTCAGGATTTTTCAGTAAGATAAGACCTGATATAAAGGGGGAGAAAAATGACCTGAAGAGGAAATAGTTTGCTCAAGATTGTATGGCCATTAAAGGCAGAGCCATGATTTCAACTCAGGAAGCATCATTAAAAAGACAAAGATTATATGTGAAATGTTATATGTTTTATTTTTAACACATTAGTGTTTTAATAACAAAATAAAATCTTAATAAAATCCTGGGAGTTAAGAAGTCCAGTTACACAGTTCTTAAATGTGTTGCTTATCTTGGATGCGTTCCCATTTCTGACTGATTTCTAAACAAATTGTGACATTTGTGAAGCAGTTGTCTCTCAGTATCTCTTCTTTCCTTTCTTTCCTCCCTTCCCCTCCCTGCTCTACGCTCCCTTACCTTCTCTTCCACCTACCTTCTGATTTGTGTTTTTTTTTTTAAAAAAAATTGATACTGAATGGAGATTATTTTGAAAAATAAGCTAACAATAATTTGCTGAAGTAAAAGCTTATCTCCACAGAACCAAGGTGGGCTTTTTTTAGTGGTTCTCTGGGCAATATTTTAAGCTCTGCACTGTAATCAACACCTTTTTATAATTTAGAAACATCTGTGTATCATGTCCTGAGACAAAGAGATGGCAGAAATCACTGTCTTAGCTCCCAGGAATCTGGACATTTTACACTCAGATGTGCTACCTCTGTGAGCGCTCCTTGGCTCAAGTCTTCAAGTCTCTGTTAGCCCTAGAGGGACAGCGAGACAGTGGGACAGGAACCAGCATCCTCAGACAATTATTTCTACACAAAAGACGAAATCCTTCAAGTCACTTCCTTACCCATAGATGAGCTGAATCTGGCAATGGGCCAGGTTGCCAAGGAATTCAATGCCTTTCATTTCATAAGGAGTTCCAGGTCCCATAGCCCTTTTAACATTGCTTTTAAGAAACAGTCACGTTGGAAGCTCATTGCACTTCTCCACTGTCTTGTTCCCCTCATGCAGTGGAGTAAGCTTTTTTTAAAGTATTAAATTCATGCTCAGTATCCGTCAAGTCTCACCTGGGAGCTCAGAGCATCCCTCTGCTATCAAGAGGGTATTGTTCAGAGAGACTTTGTAGGATGCAATGCTGATAGATTTTGTGAAAAGGCCAACCTAAAAGTAAGTAATGCAGTCCTTATGTAGGTGAGATGATGTGATACAGGAAAGTTAGTACTTTGAAGTGAGGTTGCATCATGTTCTCAGGTAGACTATGACAATTGACCAATACACATGATAGGCCCAGTTATCAAGGAACTCAGTTGCAGGGAGAGGGCTCTATGGAGGTGTTCTGTCACTAGAAAAGACAAATGGAAGGCCCTGAGTCCAAGCCTCAATAATGGCACAAAAAGAGAGATGGGGATGTGTGTTTTGAGAAAACCAAGCTATTGGCTACACTCCAGAATCTCTACAGTTATTTTAAAGTCACAAATACAGTATTTAATGGGGAAGGCTTTGTTCATCTCTCTTTCCTCCTGCTTCCTCTTCTTACACTGCCAGCCTCAAAAGTATAAGATCTAAATCATTACTTTACAATGGAAAATGGGTAGAAACACTGGGCATTTATTTTCTTCAGTTGTTACTAATGTTATACCATTGTGTGACCTCTATGAAGAGACAAATGTCACATTTTTGTGCCAGTCCTGGGACTTAAACTCAGATCTTGGGATACTGTTCCTTAGCTTTTTCATTCAAGGTTAGCACTCTACCCACTTGAGACTCAGATCTCAGCCTCTTGAGTAGCTGGATGACAAGTTTGAGCCACTGGCACCTTCTACAGATCAATTACCTCTTGCAGAGCCTCGGATCCGCTGACTTCTGTCTTTATAACTGGGGTGTTTGTGCTGGTTTATAATAAAGATTGCCTGGATCCACAAAAGAGTCATGGCATTAAAATTCCCTGGGATAGCAACCTGGGAATCTATACTTTAGCAACGTGCATGCTGATACACATCTATACTTAAGATCTGAAATTGATGCAGATACTAAACTTGGCTAACAAAGCTAGCCATTTGGTTTGCCTCCATCAGGTAAAGGCTGCCTTAAATGTTGCTTTTTTGTTGTTGTTTGTTTTCCACATCAAATACCCTCCTACTATGGTCACCATGCCTCCAGTGGTTTACATTTCTTATTTTCTCAGGGATGGAATACAGATCACATCAGCTAGTCCTTGCTCTTCACCCCTCCCAAACAATTGCGGCCCTCAGACTAATGTGTATGCTGTGGTCTGCATGTCTGTGTTCCCCCAAATTTATATGTTGAAACAAAATCACAAGGCACTGTAATTAGAAGGTAGAATCTTTGGAAGGATACTAGATCATGGGTTAATTAATGCCTCTATAAAAGTGGCTCTGGGAGCTTCCTTACTACCAATGCCTTATAAGAACACAGAAAAGGGGCTATGAAATCAAGAAATGGTCTTCATCAGACACTAATCAGACAGGACCTTGTTGTGGGACTTCCAGCTTCCAGAAGTTCAGAAATATTTCTTATGTATATAAGCTAAACAGTCTACAGTATTTTGTTATAGAGGCATGAATGGTCTAATATAATATGCATGTTCATTTGCTCAATGGGCTAAATTGCATTATATTATCAATGTTCCTTCCCCACAGCTATGCATAAGAGCACATTCAACTCTCAATGTTTAATCTCTTCTAACTCATGCACTATAAGATACTTCTGCTAATCACAACACGTAGCAATTACACGTTAGCTCTTTTCTCAGTATATTCAATAATTTCCAGGATTAGAAATACAGAATCTGAATAAGAGCAGAGGTACAAATAAATTATAGGCCTCAACACAGATTGTCACGTGAAGTCTCCCAACTCAAATCGACTGAGCCTACTCCACAACTTTTTGTCTGGCCCAAACGCTATTTACTTTTTCAGAAACCACTCTTCTGAACCCAAGCAGAACCCTACCTGAATCATTTTTTGATAAACTATTTCTGGAAAGGATTGTGCAAGCTAACAGTCACCTTCACAAAAACACTAAGAAAGTGGCTAACCCCAGCAGATTCTTGGAACAGCTAGCTGAATTGAAAACTACAAAACATCAGCAGACATTCCTGTGACAACTTAAATGCTTACATCCCTAGCCATAACCTTGCTTCACAGTCTTGTTGACACTGACTATGGTGTCTGACCCCTTTCCTTTCTTGGAAAGTGCATGAATAATTACCTCCTTGTTTTCCTCTTACTCCTAGGGATTCTTTCACCAGCTGGAGGCCCCAGACCTACCAGTAGTGACTTTTTTTTTTTTTTGCCATTCCTGGGCTTGAGCTAAGTTCTTGGGCTTTTATCTATGTGTGTGCACCAATGAATTGAACCTGGGTCTTTGTGCATGCTAGGCAAGCACTCAGCCATTAGGCCAAACTCACGGCCCCAGTAGCGATTTTGAAGAAAATGAATTTACCTTTCTACTACTTCAACCACACTCCACATCTAGGGATTTGTCTGACTGGGCTGGCTTTGAACGATGATTCTCAGATCTCAGCCTCCTGAGTAGCTAGGATTAGAGATGTGTGCCAGGCTGAAGGAGCCCTTTAGATCTCTCCCTGGGCCAACCTTACATAATAAATCTTTTCAAAGGATAGCCCAAAGTTGGAAGTGCTGCTACTCTTTAGTTGAACAAGTACCTTGCTCTCAGGGTAACTATAGGTTGTATGGTAATTCCTTCTCCCATTCAACTCCTCTTTTCTTTGTTTTATGCTCACTGGTGAATGCTTGTGGCAATGACTAAGCCAAGTACATCTGCCTTTCTCCAAGAGAGCACATAGAACAACAGTGGCTGAAAGCAAGCATGCTGTTACTCTACTCAGATCCAACCTCTCCTGGTTTTCAAAATTAGCCATTAACAAGATTCAAACCATTTCTATATTTCTTCCCTGCAGGAAATCAACCATTATAACTTGAAAGTCATTAATTTTTGCACTCAAAAAATTTATCCTTATGAGAGAATGTCAACACAAAATTCAGATATTCTTTTTTTCCTTTTTTTTGTACAGTTGTACTAAAATGATAGATGTTTTTAATCTTAAAATTACAGTTTTGGAAACAGTCATATCCCTTCAGAATTGTGGAAGGCCAGAACAATTTCTACTGTATTTTGTCTGACCATGAGCAGGAGAGCTTACAAAGTTGCCATGCTGGATTCCTGCACAGCTTCTCCTTAAACCCAGTGGTTGCTAACACTGCAGCCTCATTCCTCTCTCCCCAGGTGTGTGTATTTAAGTAGTTCCCACACTGCTTAACTTCATTTTGTTTGTTAAATCTCCTGTGAGCTAAGACCATTTATCCTTCTGGTGGTCAAAAGGTTCTGAAGTTAAGGAAGACCAAACAAAGAAAAGAAACCAAAAGCAAGCCTTGGTGTTATTGAAAAAAAATGCACTTTCTAATTTGTGAAACTAAGTTACCAGTAGACATCAATCTAGTCATATCTTTAGTATTTTCCATAAGAAAACAGAATTAAGGATGAAGGGGTTTTTAATACCTATTCTGTGACTACTTCAACTTTGCATAAAACATTTGGAATGAACAAAATGAATCAATATTCAATTAGAACCAAAATATAGGGATCATGACAACCAATGTACAATTGACACATGAGGAAGATACCAGAAGTATAATTTACCTAATACCCATAACCAGTAGTAGACAAAGACTCAGATGGAAATTCCAAATATGGAATCAAAAAGGGCCCACTGTCATTTTTAAATAACACCTTAAAATACTTAAAATGGCCCACTGTCACCTTAAAATACTGAAATAGAATGGCCCACTGAGCATGTCAGGGGATGTTGGCCATTAATGAAAGCTTTCTGTTCTCCTTCCTGGTTGTTCTGCAGCATGACATTGCTCTTCACCTGGGCTTCACCTTTCCATCCGTCTTCTCAGCAAAAGCAAGCTGCGTGCAGGCATCTCCTGATTCTCTCAAGCCCACCCTTTGCTTCTCTGATCAAGGAGGACTCTGTAGGTTTGGTGGCAACACACCAGCACTGGCATAAAATAAAAGAGGGTTATTCCAAGATGGAGGGGGATAGAATCTCAAATGCAAATAGCTGAGAACCTGTAGGCAGCTGGAAATCTCAAGATCTCTACCCAGCATCCATCGCTTTGATTTTGTGTCTTCTATGAGGTCTGCCTCTCTGCAGGCCTTAACATGTACCAAAGACATAGCTACTGTGCACCCCAGGGTGGCAGTGATCCAGGAGGTGCCCAGTTACCACAGCAAAACAAGAACGTTGGGATTATGAAGGCTCTTTAGAGTACATGTCCATCACTGAGCCATGACTACAGTCAAGGGGATGGGAGGGAGCCCACAGGAGCCCTTCCATCTATTCCCATCCAGGACTGTATTGTCTAGAGCCAAGAAGAGGTGGAAGAAAGGGCCCAATGGACAAATGATTGGGACTAACAGTTACTATCTCTTTAGTATCTTCCTGGTACTGCTACTTTTTTTTATTGTCACTATTGTGCAAAGGAGGAAGATGTTAGGACATTTAGATCGCAGCACAAAACTGATGCGCAGCAGAATCAGAGTTTGAACTCAGACAGGCTAACCCTAGATCTGGCTACTCATCAACTTGCTTGCCATAGCTGCCTTTTCTTTCTCCTTTCAGGTTTTCCCTTCCTCCTCTGTAGGATGACTCATAGATATGAAGTCTTGAGAGAACCAGGAATAAAGGTGAAAGAATTCTTTTTGGAACTCATTTTTGCCTAGCTACAGGCTCTTTGGTCTGGTAGTTCTGAGCTGCTTCTAGCACTCATTGTGGATATTTCTATTTTTCTAAACTACTATCTACCAATTAGAATCAAGTGTCCTGATTTCTTGACAGAAGACAGTACCTCATTTTCTCCACATGACAAATAGATTTACTCCATGCTGGCAAAATGTGTATTAAATTCTAGGGGAAAAATATATACGTATATATACATATACATATATATGTATATATATATATATATACAAAAGCACTCGGGGGGAACAAAAAAGGGACGTATCAATGATACATAGAAATCTACTTAAAATGATGAATCACTAGCATTTTACCAGATTACTGTCCTACCTAGGAGCTAAATACCCACTAAGATATAATTTAGCACTTGATTATAAACTAAATTTTCTGCTTCTTTCTTGATTTCCTATCATATATGTAAGAGGCCACAAAACATAGTCCCAGTGTCAGTAAATGCTTCTATAAATCTCCTGTGAGAAAGGAAAACTGGAGTCTTCCCTCCTTCATACTCTTTGTACATGGATGTCTATACATGGCATTATTTCAGCTTTTCTTTTATCCATGTGTGACTTCCCAGGAGCAATCCTGATTTTCTTAAGAACAGTAACAGTGGGTTGAAGAGCTCTATGTTCATCCATAATAATGACTAGTACAAAGGAGACATCCAATAAATATTAATTCATGGATCCCACTGGTTGTCCTTCAGTTCTTCCACTCCATTCTCCAATTCCTGCCTTTGGGCCTCTTCTTGAGTGATCATCATGGACTTGGCAGGACATGTTCTATGAGCCACTTCCTCTCTGTCTGTGCCTCTTCGAATCTGCTATCCAGAGCCAATCTGAAAGACACCAAGATGAAATCACAGATATGTGCACTTTTCTGTGCGCTTTATTTCATAGATGAAATGTCTCTCTCTCTGAGGCCTGGGGACACCAAGTCTCTTGCTGCAAATTACAAACTTAGTGATGGAAGCGTGCCCTGCCTCCAGCTGTTAAGGCCCAAGATTCTTTCTCCTTGATTCCAAAGACATTTCTTTTGAGAAAATCTTGTGCATTAGGAAAGATCGTATTCAAAACATCAGAGAAGTCTTTAACTCCAGCCAGTCAAGATTTTGCTCATACATTAAAAGAAATGATATAGTACAATTTGTTCAGAAATGAAAAGACTTGGAAAAAATTATGTTACGTCAAGCGCAGAGGAACCATAGATCCATGTTTCCCCTTATATGTGGAAGCTAAATTTAGCTTATAAACTTATAATTAAATACCTTGGTTGTATAAAATGCACAGTGTATGCAAATGTACTGAACTGAAATATGGTAGATTCAATGGAGATCTCAACGAATATACCTCCTTAGAAGACAAAATCAAGGCTGGGAATTTGGCCTAGTGGTAGAGTGCCTGCCTGGATAGCATGAAGACCCAGGCTTGATTTCTCGGTACCACATACATAGAAAGAGCCAGAAATGATGCTGTGGCTCAAGTGGTTAGCACTCTAGCCTTGAGAAAACCCAAGGACAGCACTCAGACCCTGAGCTCAAGCCCTGGGACTGGCACAGAAAAGAAAAGAAAGACAAAAATCAAAGTTCAGCAAAATAACACCAGAAAATGAGAATGGGAAAGAAGTAATATGGGGTCAGTGGGATAGGATGAAGTCAAGAATTCCATGTATATCCTACAAAATTAAGAAAAGTGAGGAAAGAGGGAGGTAAAGGAGGGGAGAACGAGAGGGTTTAGGTGTTGACATTGGTCAGGATATATTGTATTCATAGATTGTTTAGTAAAGAAAGTAATCTATGAAATTTGTGCAATTTTTATCATTTTTCAAATGATAAAAATAATCTTGCTTTGGGGAGCCCTCCAGGGAATTCTCACTCTTTATCAGTCCCCATTGTCACTGCATGGAAACACATCATCCAGGTTTGGATCTAGCTGATTCTGTCACTCTTCTGACTCAGCCTGCCACCCCATATCTTTGCATTTCTTCATATATTATTCCTGCTGAAAATGCCCTGGGATTAGTTACTACCAGCATCTCTCCTCCAAAGCTTTGCAATCAGGCCTGGGGTGCTTTCTCCAGAGCTGTCATGTTATCCCTCTTCCATCTTTACCATATTGGGGTGTATTCGTTGTGTCTGTATGGCCACAAGACTCAGCTTTGCAAAAATAAGGATCATGACTACTTGTTTGCATAGCCCCAGCATCCACTTCACTGATATAACAAATATATTGGGTACTTTCTGAATACAAGGCCCTCTGCTATACACAAAGGAGAGAAAACAAAAGTCCCCACTCTTGAAAGCATTCAGTAATCATGATGATTCTAAGTACTTCATTATCCCTGTTTCTACCATGATTGTATCTAAGTTTGTGGGATCTTACACTGTGCTGAGGCATTGGGTTAGTAGGCAAAAGGGAGGGTCTTTATATCCCCAGTTATTGGGTCTATCAGAATCTGGACACAATATAAACCAATGGACTCTTATCTGGACAGAACCTCAAAGTCTATGACTTTAAAGTTCTTCCTTGATCAATGATCCATTTTTCTCTCCACCACACCCCCTGCAGTGAGTCCCAGAGTGCTCTGAGATATTGGCCAAGACCTGCCTATTTCCATTCTCTGTAGGGCACATAGTGCCAAGGACTGAAGTTTGTGTCTTCTTAAAACTCCTATGTTGAGCCAGGCATGTGGCAAATATCTGTAATCCCCACTATAGAGAAAGTGGAGATTGAGAAGATTGCAATCTACTGGCAAAAACAATTTGTGAGAATCTCATCTCAACAAATAAGCTAGTTGGAGTGGTTTATATCTATAATTTCAGTTACCCGGGGGGGCATCAATGGAAACATGGAGTCTGAGACCTGCTCCTGGCCAAAGTACAAGAACCTATAAGAAAAATAATGTAAGGCAAAAAATAACACATTTGTAAGGCTCATGGTGTAGAACATTAGTCTAGCAAATATAGGGGCCTCAGTTCAAACCCCAGTACCACAAAAACAAAATCCTAAATTGAGGCTTACTCCCCAATGTGATGATATTTGGAGCTGAAGTGCTTGGGAGTTGACAAAGTCATAAGGTGCAGCCTTCATAGGAAGGGATTGATGGCCTTATACAAGAGAAGCCAGAGAGTTTACCTCCTGCCTCCTGCAATATGAAGGCTCAGATAGAAGATGGAATCAATGCCCCCAAGAAGGTGACCCTCAGCAGACACTGAGGATGCTGAGCTTAATCTTGGACTTCCCAGTCTCAAGCAGTATAACAAATTGGCGTTTGCCGTTTAGCCACCAGTCTATGGTATTTGGTTAGTAAAATCAATTAGGACATATCATTACTGTCCTTAAGTCTCCCTGAATCTATTTCCAGTTCATGTTTGGAACCATATGTCCTGTATTGTTCCCTCCTTCTACAAAACAAAGCAAAAAATCTGTCCTGTCCGAGGCTCAAAGAATGTCTTTTTATCTTCTGCCCAAACAGAAGGGAAGTTTCTAGTCTGAGGGGGAGAAATTCTGTTCTAAGTCAACTTTTGAATCTGAATGTCCCAAGATGCATTTACTTCTTTCTAGGGCAAGCACTCCCCGCCACACACACCAGAGGAATGGTTTATGATGGCAATGGTAAAACAGGAAACAAGGACACAGAAAGATTCTAAGAAAATCAGTTTCTAAAATTATTATTGAAGAACAGTAATAATCGCTGTTACTTACTTTCTTAACTCCATTAACAAGATGGAGAATGACAATGAGTGGTTCATATGTCATGCATAATTCATTATTACAGCCAACCATCAGATAAGTAAAATTTAATCCCTATAGTACAAATGCAACTCAAGCAAAACTGCTGAAAGCCATAGAACCAGTATGAGAGCCTGATGGGAAAGACTAATTATTTTGTTGGTCCTGGGGCTTGAACTCAATGTTTAGGCACTGTCCCTGAGCTTTAGTGCAAAGGCTACTTTTCTATCATTTGATCCCCATCTCCATTTCCACTTTGGGGAGATTAATTGGAGAAAAGAGCCTCACAGACTTTCCTGTCCAGGTTAGCTTTGAACAACAGTCTTCAGATCTCAACCCCCTGGGTAGCTCTGATTACAGATTAAGCCACTGGCACCTCACCAGACTCCATTTTTACCTCCACCGCTTCTTCCTCCCCACACCTCTGGTTCCATTTCCACAGGAAGTTACTGGCTACAGTGCAGTGCAGAGGAGGTATATCATCAAACCAGCTCAAGAAGGAGCACAATAAATATTTACTCAAAGCAGGCAAATGAGCAAATGGGAAACTGTGATTGATAAGCCATGCTCAGAAGCTGGTCACAAGACAAATGAAGGGAGAGGCTGCTTACACTATATTCTCCCGCCATCTAAAAAATGTTCTGGATGGGGAATTTCTGCATGTTTGAGAAGAAACGACATCTGCTCTGCACACACAGCTCTAAATCCTTCTCTGTCCAGAAGTGCTCTAGACCGAAACCAAAAGCCAACATGACTCTGAAAAGAATGAATATATTTACATCAACTCCATAAACCTAGATGTTCTTTTCAAGCCGTGACATCCATCAGTCTCTCCTTGGCATCTCTGTGGGGAAATGTGTCCCCGAGAGGCTCTATTTTTAGTTGGCCTGTGGGCTGGGGGCTGTAGACTTTTGTATATTCTGTTTCTGGTCTTGCTATTTTTCTTTCTCTTCCTAAACTTAGTGTCAGAGTCTGGCTTGACTTCATCCATAGTTAGAAATGAAAATCTTGAGGGCCTCCAGCAGGGCAAATCAGCTTGGAGTGTTTTTAAAGCTCGGTTCTTAATAGCATCTGTGCCTGCTCATCATGAGGAAAATTAAGGTAATAATAAAGGGTTTCAAGAGATCTTAAAGTGTTTTCACTGCATAAAGATTGGTTTTAAATAGCAGTGAGCCATAGGAATTTAGAGATGGGAGAAATCCTGGGATGTTTTAAATCAGTGTTCCTGTTTCTATATAGCATCATTATTAAAGTGTTCCACAGATCTGTGCCCAGTTCAGAAAGAAAGTGTTTCCAGTAGGTATAGAGATTTCCTGAAGAACTCCCCATACAGTATACAATTTAAATAAAGCAAAACACTTAGAGACAAATGAGACTAATACAACCAAAAGACCAATAAAGACCCTGAACTAAAAACAAGAGATGCTTCCAAGAGGAAGCATCATTATGGCCAGAATTGTACTTGCCAAATTCAACATGATTGTACTGAGAAAGAGAGACTTTAAAGAAATGAATAATTAGTTGAGTTCTAGTCACTCATCTTTGTAATTCTTAGGTACTCAAGAGGCTGAGATCCGAGGTTTGCAGTTCAAAGCCAAAGTGAAACTTTTATCTCAATTAAGCACCAAAACCAAATTGAGCTTTGGTTCAAGAGGCAGATCATTAGTCTTGAACCCATGAGAATAAAAGCTCAGGGATAATACTCTGAGTTCAAGCTCCAGAACTGGCATACACACACGAAAAGAAAGGACAAAGAATGAGCCAATGGGGCAGTGATACTCACAAGACAATATGTTGGAAAATGAGCTTTACAACTTGGGACGGGGGTTGGGAGAAATGTGTGGTGGGGGTAACAGTGTCCAACAAGAACTCCCTTACAAGTGTAACTGTAACCCCTCTACACATCACTCTGACAATAAAATTAAAATTTAAAGAGAGAAAGAGATGAGAGAGAACACAGAAAGTGAGAGAGAAAGAAAGAAAAAAAGAAAGAGAATTTAAATGATGTCATTTAGGGTGGCCCTAATCTAACATCGCTAGGTTCTTATTAGAAAGACTATAAGGACAAAGAGGAGTAGAGAAGGAAAAGCATGTTAGGATACTAGAGGAAAAGCTACAAGCCAAGGACAGAGGTTCTGGAAAACACAATCCTGCTAACACCTTACTGTGGGACTTCAGATCCTGAGGATTCTGAAAAAGGAAATTGCATTGTTTCCATCGCCTCCCAATACATCTTGAGGAGTTGAACTGGCCCATAAAGATCGCCTGGAAGATGGAGAATGGACAGGACCATGTTCATAGCAAATGAAACGGCTGAACAAAAATATTTGTTCCTGTCTCATGATCGCTGAAAGATTAACTTAGTACCTGTAAATGATTAGCACTAGGTCTGGAATATATTTAAGATCTCAGCAAATGTTAGGATAACTTGTAAAATGCACTGGGTTGCAGGTAATAAGGGCTAACGCTGAACAGCTTTTGTGGAGAAAGTGGGGATGCTTAAGAGACTGGAGATTCCCTGGGGAACACAAAGCAAGAAGGGCACTGGGGAAGTCTTTTGTCCTCTAGGGAATATTTGGCAATCTTTAGAGACTTTTGTGTCATTACAGCTGGAGAGTTGCTGTTGGCTGGTCAATAGAGGCCAGGCTTGCTGCTAAGTATCTCACATCCACAGGACAGCCCACACATGTCTCTAAATATCAGTCGCACTACTATTGAGGAAACCCAGACCAGGGTCTAGAGAGGCAGTTGAACACTCATGATCACATTTTTCCATGTGTCCTGGAGAGTAAGCATTTATCTCTTAGCTCCAAACCCTTCTCAATTAATTCTACTTTGTCATGTTGAAACTAGATCCACATAAATCCTGTACCTGTCCTGCTGACTGGTTCCATGTCCTCCTTCCCGCTGAGGGAAGGAATACAAGGACAGGCCTGCAGGATAGGAGAAGGGAAAAGTGCATGTTCCTTCCTGGTTGCTGTTTTCCTGGCCTTATCTCGAAGCATCAGGTCACTTCTCAGCAGTAGCAGCTGGTTCAAGTACCTACTTGTTTCAGTCATTTTGGAGATGTATTGCAGACCATTGTTCAGGTCCTTATAATAGCCCATCTTTTGGTGACTGTTAGGGCATGGATCTGGAACAGTTCCCACAATCCACATTCACGCATGTGTGGGATGCTTAGTGCCAGGGCATCATTCAAGGAGGACGTGACTGTTATGGGTGTGCTAATTTTATCAATGGGCTTCTAATGATCAGAATGAGTCACAAGGAGTGTGCCATTGACATATCTTGTCCCCAGCATCTCTGTCGTAAGGAGAATGACCCTGCCCCATCATGCCATCTCTGTCATGAAGTTCTGCTTTGACTCAGACCCCACAGCAGTGGATCTAGCCAACCATGAATTTAATCTTCAGAAGCTGTGAGCCAAGACCAGTCTTTCCCCTCTGAAGTTGTTTTCCTCCAGTCTTTTGGCCCAGCAACAGTGACCACCTCTGAGATAACAGTTCTAGCCAGCACCTTCTCCCCTGAGGCTTAGTCTCAGGAGACTTCAGACACCAGATCAGCCAGACAGTACTTCAGACATCAGTCTCAGCTCTGTGAACTGCTCTTCTAAACTTCCAGAGTCTGATGCCTTCTTCATGCTTACTTGACCCGAAGAAGGAGAGCTACTTCCTAAAGTTAGATTCTCTGTATAACTTCAGTGTATTCCTGGCCTATTTTTTAAAAATAGTACAGGAGTTCGAACTTAGGGCTTCTCACTTGCTAGGCAGTTGGTCTACTCTAAAGTCATGCCTTCAGCCCTGTTTCTTGCCCCTGGTGGAAAAAATTCCACCAGCCTGAGGCTTTCTGTAGTTGCTTGGATGACAGGAGCACTCCACTATATCCAGCTTCCTTCTTTGGAGATGTGGTCTTTCAGACTTTTCTGCCCTAGCTGGCCCAGAACTTTAATGCACCAAATCAGAGCTTCTGGCAGAATTTAGAGTGGTAGGTGTTAACTACTGCCCTGGATTTTCTGGAACTCTGTCCACCTAGTCTAAGCCTTTCAAATAACCACCAGCACAGGCTTAAGCCACTGGCAACTCCGGTGCTCCTTTTGATACCTCTAAGCTTTCTGACACTTTTTGAAAACTCTCCATTGTTGAATCTACTAAATAACTGGTTAGTTTTTGTGTCTCCTGACCGAATCTGACTGATAAATACTACACATCTACTTTATTCTTTTTTTCCTACAGTGTGGTTTCACTACTTCTCTGGTCTCTACCCTCCAGGGCTTACACATTGTAGGTTTGGTCATTTGAAAAGAGTGAATTTCTTCACAGTCCAACTACACATTCCCGATGAAGGAAATACCATTGCTTCAGTCTGAGTCATATTCTTACTTCTTCTGCCCAGTCAGCCTTGGCAGCAGGTGGGGCTATTTGTACAAAGTGCCAACCCCTCCCCCCCCCACAGAACCTCCTCTTCCCTATTAAGTGGGAAACACACTGCCCAGCTCTGAAACTCCAGACTTTTTGCACTTAATGTAGTGATATAGTGGTTGTAAATATAAAATCAGAGACATGCTCAAAATGTTTTTCAGTATATCAAAAGTATATATACTGAATTCTTGAATTTTTCTACGCAACCCTATAAAGACATAAGGAGGCTGGATATTCTAGCAAAGATGCACAATAGGAGACAATCAAAACTTTGCTGTGGAGCCTTCCTTCTTTGAGGCTAGCCTTAACTAGAGCCCAATGATCCTGATCACAGAAGTACAGATATCTTTCTGGACTAAATAAAAGACCATTTCCAACAGACTGAGGGACCTAGGTACTGAATTTTTTAAGTGGTTCAACATTTTTAAAAGGTTAGATGAGTGATATAAGATTGCAGTCCTATTTACTAAACCCCCCTTGCCCTGAGTTTTTACAGGTAACTGGTCTGAGTTCAGACCAGAAAGCTGGAGCTGGGACTGAGGAGACTGGGAATCTGGTCTCCGAAGCACAGACTTGAAGTCACCTCTGTGAGCATCAGTTTTCAAGGTTACTGGAGATTTTATTTTTAATTGCTTAGTCTCATGGGGATGGTATCATGATTAAATAAAAGAATATCTATGAAAATTCCTAGTCAGGTGTCTAGGATGAGATATAGACTTATGACCCTAGAGATTAAGCACCCTCTGCTCATGGCTTTCCTCAATCTCCCATGCTGTGTTCAAAATATGGGCCAGATGGGCAGGCTGGGGCTCAGCAGTACCATAGCAAGTGGATAAGAACATGAACTCTGCAGTCAGAACAAGCGAATTGCCAACTCAGAGTTCTTAACTAACATTAGTTATAGAGCTTTGGGAAAATCACCTCTGCTCTGCCCATAAAATAGGACTGATGATGACAGCAGCTTCTCAAACTCCTGTTGTGAGGAATGAGTGAGGTCAACCATGCAAGCACACTTGGTCCAATGAGTGTCTGTTACTTAAGAGAAATCTAATAGCAGTGGGGTTGGCTTATGTCTTCTTATTACTTCCTATCAATAAGCCTTTGAAGATTAGTTTGATACTTTTGTAAAGCCTAAAGGCAAGACAGTTTTATTGGATCAGGAAACCAGGAGGAATTGGAAGGCAAATACAAATCTTCGGTAGATTTTTTGTTTGTTCATTCAGGTTTTTTTTTGCCCATCCTGGGGCTTGTACTCAGGGCCTGAGCACTGTCCATGTGCTTTCTCAAGGCTAGAGCTCTACCTCTTGAGCCACAGCACCACTTCCGGCTTTTTCTACGTATGCAGTAGCGAGGAATTGAACTAAGGAATTGAACCCGGGACTTCATGAATGCTAAGTGAGCATTCTACCACTAGGCCGAACTCCAAGCCCCCTTGTTTGTTATTTTGACAAATTCTCACTATGTAGCCCAGGCTGGCCTCATAGTCAAAGATCTTCCTTTACTTCCTGAGTTCTGGGACTATAGACATCTGCTACCACACTTGATCCCTATAGACGATCTTAATTTTACAGGGCATTAATTATATGTCACTTCTCTTACAGCTGAAAAAAATTTCACTTTCCTCTACAAGGTTGTCATGAGGTTCCAGGCCAGCCCTGGAGTGGCAGGCATCTCACATAGCTCTGTGCATTTCTTTTCCGTGTGACAATTTTTAGGTTTGATCCTGTTCATCAGGAGATAGGTACCTAATCAGATACATGTATTCATTAGTCAATGAATAGCAAAAGATAGTGAACTGAGACCAGCCACTGTGGACACACCATATGACAACTATAGCAGTAAGTGAGTCTTAGGTAAGGGCAAAGGTGGAACCCAGCAGAAGCCACAAACAAAAGACAGTAATGGAATCTTAGTACCTGTCTAGCACTGTCACTATGGTTCTACCACCACGGTGACACGTCCAGTCACTCTTGTTAGTTCTGAGTCCCTGCCCTGTGGCTTTTTGGTCCTGCAGAGATCTGTATAAGCCAGAAAAGGCCCCCACTAATGTGTAATTCATTGTGGTTTTTCTCTATCTGATGTTATCCTGGTTCCCAATGGATCTTCTAAGCTACTTTCCTCCCTAGGAAAGAGGCCTTTCCAGAGAAAGGCCTCCCATTTCTGAGGAAACTCCATACTTCCACATGGGAAATTAGCATGTCCATTCTCCATAGCCCACTAAAGGCCCACAGAGATCAGAGCACTTAGCTCTTCACTTGCTTGGGATGCCCCCACACTGCTTACAGAGAGGGGGCACTGCCCGCCTTTCTACTTATTGCTTGCTTGTAATAAATGGTTCGAAACTCCTCTGTGGTCTACTCTGGATTCTTTCCTCAATAAGACCAATCCCCATTGGTTCTGGTGGCCTGAGCCAATACCCTCGATGCCAAAACTTACTTAGATTTGCAGTCATATGCTAAAAGAACCTCCAATAAGACGGTTGTTTTAGAAAATTAAGGCAAAAAGCATTCTTAACAAATACAGCAACATACAATTAATATATGCCCATGAAAACAAATAAAAATAGGTTAAAGTTAATCTAAGATGTCAGCAAATTGCTTGGAGAAAATAGCCAAACGACTTACAAAGATTCAAAATGAGTAGTCCTTGAATGTAAAACCACAAGAGAAATCTGGGGTTTGGGGGTGGCATAGGTTTGCTTTTCTTGATTCATAATTTCATATTTTGAAATAATTTTAGATTTAAAGAAAAGTTGCAAGGCAGTGAGAAATTCCCACGATCCCCTATATAGCTTCCTCTAATGTCAGTATATTTCTTTGAATCTGAAGTCTCTTTGGGTCACATAAAAAGCAGGAAACCCTATGTGCCCTCCCTCATTTTATTTTGACATTACATAGGCCTGTGAAATCATAAATAGAGCCAGTGCTCTAACCTGATGAGTTTTTATAGAACCTAATCCATCCTCTCGTATTTATATGACTTCTTTCTTTTTAATACTTGGGTTTATAGTCCATGAGACTATAAAGGCCCAGGACAACAGAAACCAAAACTCCATGACTTCCAAGACACCCTAAGGGATATGAGTGATTTTAAATTTTTAAGAGAGAAAAAAAAATTTTTAAGAGAGGCACAGCATACTATCAGATACAAACTTATTGCACAGGATAGATTAACTTCAAACTTATATTATCTACAGTCCCTTTCACAAGAGACCTTTGGTAAAGCTGAGCTCAATAGTCATTGTCATAAAACACAAGCAAGTGTGGAATCAATGTGGAACCAGGAATGAGAGTGCAGTGTTTAACCTGATTCTAAGGTTTGAGAATTTGTACAGTGCCTAACAGTCACTGGCATCACTGTTTACAGATGAAAAGAAAATATTTCTCTTTTAAAACAGCTACTATGTTATTAGTTCTTAAGTAATTAATAAGCTGCTTAAACCCAAGACTAAAAAAATACTTATTTATGTGTTTCAGACTAGGAGAATCATGAAAATATAGCTAAGACACTTGATGGTATCCTAAGAAAGTTTCCCTGTCATGGCCCTCTGTGAAATGCATGTAAATATCAACATATAAAAGCATTTAAGATCTCTAATATCATGTCTGAGAAGTAATAACTTCAAAACATACAGACTGAAGCCGAAATGAATGAGTTGGTCAGGGAAGGACTGTTCGCCTCTGATGGACCTTTTCATGCTTGGAAATGTGTTCAAGCCTGTCATCTCAGTGTGCAGCCTTTTAGTGACTAACTCCCCTCTAGATTATCATTGGAAAGCTCTCAAGAGAAGAATGGAACCCAGCTGGGGCCCTGAGAGGCTCATGGAAGCACTTACAGGCACAGGGAAATGGACATGACAGAAATGGACAGTGGGTGGTGGAGGAAAGAATTGGCTTCTGAGACAAATAATGAAGCAGATGAGAAGACCAGAGAGGAAGAATGCAAAGGTCACTGAGAGACAGAGGAGGAAAAGCTGAATCAGAAGCATATGTGAGATAGAAGAGGAAGCACACTGAGACATGAGAGAATACAGAGTGCAGGCAGCTATTTAAAGAAGATGCAGGGTGTCAGGGTCTTGTGTAAAAAAAAATAAAAACTGTAGCATTAATTCTTGCAGCAGACTACAAGGATATTCAGAAGCATTCAGAAGTATTCAGAAGTATAAAGGAAGAGGCCGGATGTGGCAGTGCTCTCTTGTAATCCCAGCAACCCAGGAAGCAGAGATGCAAGGATCTCATTCCAAGGCTATCCCTTGCCAAAGCAGGAGACCATAACCAAAAAACAAAGCAAAAAGGCCTGCGGGTGTAGCCAAGAGATAAAACACCTACCTACTGATGGGTTCAAACCCCATAATGCCAAAAAATAAAGAATAGAAGAAAGTATGGAAAGAATTCATAGTAGATTTATCTGAATGATGACTCACCGTACTTATTAGAATGGTTGCAAAGAAAAGAAAAGTTAATGTTTATTTTTCTCTTTAGGCTGAGGGAGAGAATGGTTTGGGCCAGCTTCACCTTCAGATGACCCAGAGAAGCCAGTGGGATGTGGCTAGAATATCAAAATCTGCTTGCACACAGATTATGTCTGTTAAACAAAGACTCGGGATGGGCTGCCAAGCTGGCAGGTGGTTCTGCCTGCAAGGCTTTATACAGTTTGGTCTCATTCTGTCTTGGGAGGTCTCACTCATTGTTCATTGCAGCTCAAGTTTTAATGTAGATCACATTTCAGTATATTCCCTACCTCGTAACCATTTAAAACAAAGTACTTACATCTGTTGGAATGTGGAACGTTTTATAACTTCATGTCAGGACTACTCTTAGTGGAACCACCATCCTCTCCACATCTGAGATCTATTTATTCTAAAGTACCCGTAGTCTTTCTCCTAATCCTCAGGTTGCACGGTACTGTGTCCTTTCCTGATGGGAACAGAATCTATCCAGTCAGCACCACCGGTTAAACCCAAGGAAGTAGCTGAGACTGGTAGAAATTCACTAGACTGAAATGTCTGGGATCAGATCTCCAATCCATCAGACATTGTTCGTGACTTGGGCCAAGCCAGTTTGCAGCTCTGAACCTTTGTTACTACATCCATCAGGTAGTAAAATATGTCAGCCACTCACGGTGGTGTGATATGAACCTCAGGCCCCACCTGCCCCAGTAAGAACTCTGTGAACCCAGGGAAGGGATTTGCTTTGTTCTGTACAGAGGAAACACCAGGTGCTATGCATGGAGATATTGAGGTACAGTTGCAAGTAGAGTGGCCAGTCTCCATCTGGAGACAAACAGTGAGATATTTAAAAATTTTGACATTTATAGCAGAATATTGGGTGGTGGTCAGTACTGCAGAAATCCTATCATGTTCTGATTGAAGCGGGATTGCTCCTACTTACTTCTAGGCATATGCCTTAATAAGCAGATTAAATGTCATGCAAATTACATGGTATGGATGAGACCTGATGCAATGTACATGCTTGTGCCTGAGGCAGAAATGGCTGTTTGCAATGAAGAATAGTTCAGACTAGGATCATGAAGGACAGAGTTGGGCAGTCGTTTTTAGCCCAATATGATATAAACACACAGTGTAAGTCTGTCTCAGATCTATTTCATCTTTCATATTTACTCAGCACTTGTACCTTCTTGATTCGTCATGCTTAAACTTTCTCTATTACTATAAGAGAAAAGATAAAAACACATTTATGTAAAAATTATCAAAGAATAGGTGATTAAGAAAACAGCCCTGAGACAATAATCACAAATTGTCACCACTAATATTTTGATGTACAAAATCTTCTCTGGATGTGTTTGTGTGTATATATATATATACATATATATATGATATTGTAGTTTTGTGACCTGTTTTTCTTCAGTGGCCTTCTGTTGTGGTAATATATCTATATATGCCATAAAGATATTTACCATTTTAAGCATGTAAAAATGTATGATTCCAAGCTGGTCTTTATGACACATACCTGCAATCCCAGCTACTCAGAGGTTCAGGAGAGAAGACTGAGTCAGGAAAAAACTAGCAAGGCCTTCTCTCAAAATCGAAATCAAAACAAAAGGATTGAAGGCATGACTTAAGTGGTAGTCCTTGCCTAGCAAATGTGAGACCTTGGGTTCATTCCAGGATCATACATCCACACAGCCACCTCTACACATGCATGTGCTCCATGTACGTGCACACACACACACATACACACACACACACACACACACACACACACACACAACTCAATGTCATGAAGCACATTCACAGTGTTGTACAGTCATCATTGTCAAGTTTTAGAGATTCTTCAGCACTCCAAAGGGAAAACTCATATTACTCACCTCATCTAGCCCCCAGAAATCTCAAACCTACTTTCTATCTCTATGGATTCCCCTGTTCTAGCTACTTTATAGAAATGGTATCATGTACAGGATCTTTGTGTATAGCTTCTTCTAATTCCTGTTTTTAAGGTCCATCCATGTTGCAGCATGTTATCAGCCTTTTATGTCTTTTTATGACTTCCTAATACTACATCATATGACTGTAACACACTTTATTCACCAGGTGATAGGTAGTTGACATGTTTCTACTTTGAGACTATAATAAAATGGCACACATTTATGTACTAGTTTTTACTTGACAATCAATAGTTAGGAGTAGAATTTCAGGTGGCATTTTCCCTCTCTTTTTTATTGTTATCATCAAACAATTGTGAAGAGAATTTAATCTGTCTATTTATGTGTATCATGCCTCTTGATCGAGGCCATGCTTCCATCTTTCTCTCCTCTCCTTCCTTCCTATCCCATCCTCATCTCAAGTTCACTAGTTCCATTTTCACTTGTATTCATTGGATATTGATTATAGTCACCTACTATTTCTCTCTACCATCAATCTCCCTTTCCTTAGACTTGCCGCACTCAGTCAAGACATATTTCAGCTTTCTGATATTCATTTTGTTAAAGTGTTATTTGTACACCATGGAATGTCATTCCTGAATGCATCCAGACAACATTTTGTCATGAATATTCTTCTAGGTCATTAACAATTCTTCTGTAATACATTTTTTTACAAGGCTGCAAAAAACATTTTCATGAGCCTGCCCTAGTGTATAGCAAAATCCGCTACTGCTGGACATTTAAAGTTTGCTCTGATGTATTGACTTTACAAGCTGTATTTTTTTTTATTTTTTTATTTTTTGCCAGTCCTGGGCTTGAGCTCAGGGCCTGAGCACTGTCCTTGGACTTTCTCAAGGCTAGAGCTCTACCACTTGAGCCTCAGCACCACTTCCGGCTTTTTTCTATGTATGTGGTACCAAGGGATCGAACCCGGGTCTTCATGCATGCTAAGCAAGCACTTTAACCACTAGGCCAAACTCCCGGCCCCTACAAGCTGTATTTTTGAGAGCTTTATTTTGAAGACCTCCAGGCTACGATTTGGGTGTACTTGCTATGGTCAAAACTGCCTAGGGGGGCTCTCTTTTAATATCTCTAAATCTTCCTAAATCTCCAAGGGCATATTATTCCTGTTTTACAGATAAGAAATGGAGGCAAAGAGGCATATGTAAGTGTTCATGCTATTAGTGTCAGAGGCGGGGTCAGCTCAGAATCCAAGCCTTTCTGCCACTAAAGCTTGAATGCTTTCCATTAAGTTCCAGGTATAGGGCTATTTTCTTAGGATGAAGTTGGAGATGTTGGATTCATAAATCAAAGGATGTGCCACATTTTAAATTATTTATTGCAGCCCTTCAAAAAGGCAAGACACTTCTGGCAACTTCATCAAGAATCTTGAATCAGGAATCTTAAAAGATTTAATTTGGTTCCAACGGGCCTTTCAAAAATGGATGCTATAATCTTTGGCATGAAGGCCATATTCAAATCGCAAAAAATAAAAATGAGTTTCTTGTTTATGCAGACCGTAAATTCACTTCCAAGGCACAAATGTGAATGAAAGAGGTCTCAAATTATAGAATGAGTGGTCAGGATTCACTATGTCAGGCTGCGAGTCATTTGCATTTTGTGAATTGTGATCCATCATCTGATGAGTAATTCAAACCCGGAGGTTGTCAACATGAAAAAAGGGCTCCCTCCAAATTATCTTTAGGAGCAGAGTTGGTATTTGGGACATGATGTTCACATCCCTCGACAGAATGTCATTTCTTGATAAGTGGAAATGTGTTTTCCACAGGGAACCTGCTGCTCTGTGGAACAACTAGTCTGATAATTGCTCTAACTTCTGCATTAAATACCAGATTGAAAATAATTTTTGTGCTCTGACTAATCTTGCTTTAATGACTATATCAGAACAAGTCCTGAATCAGAAAAACAAAACAAAACAAAACCCATACTTGGTGGTTTGCTGGAGACTTTAAAAATACTTGTTCTCTTTTGATGAGAAAAAATAATCTAAATGTTGATGATCATTATTAAATGTTGTTATAACATAAACAATCATTACTTGAGAATTTTTTGTGAACACCAACAGAAAATCTCAACTGATGTCTGCCCTTCTAGAATCAATTTCAATAACTAGTGACAAGATTAAAATTTACTTATTTATGAAACAGTAAATAGACTGCTTGAGTACATATTCTCTGATATTATTAGAGGCCAATGACTGAACAGAACAAGTATTCTGCCCTCATGAAGGGTAATATCTAGACCAGTTATCCAGGATGGATGTAAGATAAGAAAGACAAACAAAATGCTATGTTTCTCAAATTGGGTGGCAGTCAATAGAGAAAGTTAAGTATAGGGACAATAACTTAAATGAAGGTTTAATGAGAGAGAAAGGGGGCCACATGGAAGAAAAGTAAGAACAGTTTCTGGGAGCTGAGAGGTCCCCAACCACAGCCAGAGGGGAAATAAAGGGTTCTGAGTCCTATGACCACCAACTACTGAGTTCTGTCAACAGTAGTTGACTGGAAAGAAGATTCTCAGTCCAGATAAGATCATAGAATGATATTGTTATCATTTGAAAAGAAATGGAAAAACCTGGGGGGAAATTATGTTAAGTGAAGGAAGTTAGGCCCAAAGGAACAAAGGTCGAATGTGTTTCCCTCACATGTGGAAGCTGGAATTGGCTTATGAACTTATAAGCAAATGTTGAGGGCTATACAGGTACAAACAAATGTGTTGCTTGAAATATGGTAGATTCCTTAGAAAAGCATAGTAAAACCTCAAACAATTAAGCATCTGGATATGAATACTTGAAAGGGAATGGTTGGGATCAAGGCAAAAAAGATAAATGGATGAAGAGGAGAAGGTGATTGGGTGGAATGCAGGCAAGAATCCAATGTATATCCTACAGAACTAAGCAATGTGAAGGAAGGAGTGGTCAGGGAAGGGATGGATGGAAATAGTGAAAAGGGTGACATTGATTACAATGTTTTGTAGTCATAAACTACTTTGTTAAAGAGCAACTCTTCTGTGCAACTACTTAAAGGCAATAAAAAGTCACAGTCCTAGGCAATACTCTCAGTAAAGCATCCAGTTATGCTGTGCCTGGAACTCCAGATAGAAAGAGACTAACAGTGAGATCATTTTTTGAGCTCTGAAGTTTATGGCACTTAGCCATACAACAGTAGATAACAAAGGCAAACCATTTAAAAATTCAGATCATTCTTCTCCTATAAGAAGAGGAAGTAGAAAAAGGCCAGTTTAGACAAATCTTTGCTGGAGTGGTGAAAGAGAATTGGTGACATAGAGAATAGGTAGTCACAATAGTGCTGTTTGAATCTAAGTTATTTTAGACTCAGTCTGGATGGGAATAATGGGATAGCACAGGGGAGAGGAAGGTAGGTTCTAGATGGGAAAGCAAGGGTTCTTGCAAGAGAAGATGAAACCCAAGGAAGAGTATAAAGACTGGGTTTGGTCTTCTGCAAGGGTGATACCATTCTCCCATGCTTGTAGGGTGCCATCCTACGCATAGAAAGTTTACTTGGTTATATACTAGAGTGTTAGTTACTTCCTGGCTACTTCCTTTTTTTCAGTAAGGGAAGCCCAGATATTAGTCTCAGATGGAGGGAGTGAGAGGAGCCCTGAAAAGGATAAGGAAATACACAGACCAGTGAAACACAGTGGGATGTATAAAGTTAGTAGATATGGGCTTAAAATGAAGCTCCTTACATCAATCTATGTTTTTCTCCAAATACCCCCAGCTTCCTGGCTGGCTTCAGGCTTTCAAAAATCAAACTTGCAATTAATCAAAATAGGTGCTTCCAGACAAAGACAACAAAAGAAAAGAAGCCCCAGGAAGACACGGCTATGTAGAAGGGATTGCTTCTAACACTTGCTAAAAATCCAAGCAGGATAAAGAGGATATAAAGAGGCCAGAAGATGAGAAAATGCGGAAAGACCATTGTATTATAGGTCATCATTATAGGCTAATATGTCCTCTCAGAGATCCTTATGCCTTAATCTCTGTATACTGTCTGTTGCCTTACATAGTGAATAGGATTTCAGATTTTATTTAAGAACCTGAGGTGATGGAATTGTCATGCATTATGTGAATATACCTGAAGCAATTTCAGATCATCTTTAAAAAATGCAGGAGGATTATAGTCAGAGAAGGCGGCAATAGGATGACAAAAGTAGACAGCTGAGTGATGCAGTTAGAAATTGCAGGTAGAACCCACAACTACCAATATAAGATGGCCATTCAATGTAGAAAAAGGCAAAGAAAAGGACCCTTCACAGTTCTTTGGTGGGAAACCAGTTCCCCTGATACATTAGATTTCCATCTTCCAAGAGTGTAAGTGAATGTTAATTGTGATGTTTTAAGCCACTAAATAGATCATCTTTGTTATAGCATCAATAGGGAACTAATATAAGCCCAATAGACCTGGAGAATTGGAAGGAAGCTGAGATACTAGAGGAATAAGCTCAAAGCTGAGAGTGTGGTCATAAAATAGTTTAAAGTAAATAGGAGAGAGAGAGAGAGAGAGAGAGAGAGAGAGAGAGAGAGAGAGAGAGAGAGAGAGAGAGAGGGAGGGAGAGAGGGAGAGAGAAACAGATGGGGTGAGAAGATGAGGATCCTTTTGAGGGAATGCATGTGCGAGATGTTCCTGAGGACTCAACTGGAATTCCACTGAGATCTCCAGCAAGGTTCTGCTTCAGGCAGGAGCAGTGACATGAATGTACAGAGCTATATTTGAATGAGCAAATAGAAGATGAAGAGCTGACACTAACTGCCTAACAATGACCAGTGGGAGGTTTGTCTCCATGGTCTCCTAGCTGACAGTGGTGGAAGGACTTAAGAATGGGATGTAAGTGGAGTTTCTCACATTGTAGGCATCCAAGAACATTCTAGGTTGCCTATGGATGCACAGTCATGGCAGTGGTAGAGAAAGATATCTCATATGTAAGCATATTCTGAGGAGAGGTCTTGATAGAAAGGAAAAAAGTTGGGGGCTGGGAGCATAGCCTAGTGGTAGAGTGCTCACCTAGCATGCATGAAGTCCTGGGTTCAATTCCTCAGTACCACATACACGGAAAAAGCCAGAAGTAGTGATGTGATTCAAGTGACAGAATGCTAGCCTTGAGCAAAATGTGTCCAAGGACAGTGCCCAGGCCCTGAGTTCAAGCCCCAGAACTGGCAAAGAAAAAAAAAGGAAAAGGGTCTGATTACATAGTCATCTGATTAAAAAAATGATTTCTGCAGAAAACAATCTCCTTCCTTAGTTCATTTTCACAAGAATATTGCCAGGCATCGTTCTCGTGGTTCTCTACAACCCTGTCCAAAAACTGCTGCTGCAGGCTAGAGCCTGACCTAATGATAACTTTAAGTGTTATCTTTCAAAACTCCTAGCTCCATCTTGTCAACACCAAGAAATTGCAAGAAGAGACTGAGCTCCTATCTTAAAACCAAGAGGTTAAACATCAACTTGGTAGAGTTGGTATTTTGGACCTACATTCAATAGGCTCCATTATAATTACAGAGACTCAATGGCCTGCTCCTCCCATAACGCTTATCTAGGTTAACTTCTCTCAGGGTGCTTTACCCCACCTGCCTCTGCTGTCCTGTCAAACTGAGCAAGGGGAAATCTAATATTTTGTGGTCTTGGGAAATTTTTGGAATACAAAGAAATAGCTATCCAGGGCGATCAACCTTTCAAAGACGAAGCTTCATCACAAGGACATATTGGTTAGCTGAGCTGAATCAGGAGGGCTTTACTTTGAGCTGACCATTGAGGATCAGTTCACAATAGTCAAGAAAAGGCTGTAGCCATACAGAGATTGGACAAGACAGTGAGATAGCAATTGAAAGGGTTATCTTATTGTCAAATATTTAAAAAAAAAGATAATCGTAAAAGTCTTGCCCATCAATAAGTGTGTGGTTTCTGTGCTTTTTATTTTTTCTGAAAGTAGGATGTGTACTTAAGGAACTTCGAGTTGGTCTGGGTCGTCCCGTCATTAGCTTACTGACCTATGAGTGTGGTTTTCTGCCAGCATGGTGCATCATGAACACTGTGGGAAACAACTACTCTCTGTGGGCTGAATCCTTTCATTTTCCTCACAGATAGAGTGCTGAATGTATCCTCTTGGAGACACCAACAGGGTCTGTGGCCACTGATAATCTGTTCAATCTGCTGATTACTGAAGGGCATAGAAAGAAGGCTCTGGAGAGGACTCTGCATCTGATCATTCTCATTTGTTTGGAGGTGCTTAACTCCCCCCATCTTACAAGGATGCCAAGACTGAGGAAATTAAACATGTGACAATCATTAGAACTCTCTCTTTCCTCTGCACACTGCTAGTGATGCTCAGACATGGTAAACCATTTTTTCTATTGGCCAAAACAACATAGATTGAAAAATCCCTTCAGATTCCAAGGTTCTGTCACACTTAAGAAAATGTGCTAGTACCCTCAAATCATATTGTGTATACCCAAAGCAAGTAGAGTGGGACAATGAATGACCCAACTCAGAGTCCTTTCCTCTGATTGGAAGTGATCAGGACACTGAGATTCCCTTCCCGCCAGCCTTGTTAGATTCTGAATCACAAAGTCCCATCTAAGACTCTTCTCCCCATTGAGCTCTAGGGCTTCCGGCTTCCTTCCTGCCATTGCATTTCTGAAAACTCAATTCTTTGAAGCTGACCACTCTAATTTTACACTAATGAAATTAACTATCAGGACAATATGGCCAACTGACAGTTCACGATGTGTGTGAATTTAAATTCATCTTCCTACAAGTGTTGAAATGTATTCCGTCACAGATGACTGTCTCTTTGCTTGAATAAAGCAATATTTTCGATTATTTTCTTCAAAAATTAATGGAATAGATTCAGGGTGACATTGAAAAATTGTTTTGTTCCAATCTACACTTTCATCTTTGATTGCCAGTAGCCACACTTCAAAACATACTTCAAAACTTCCTGTGCTGTGGCTATTTCATCAATTCCTAACTTCTCCCAGGAGTTTCTCAGCATATGGCCTCTCACGATGATCACCAATAAGCCCTACAAGGAAATACGATAGAGCTTCCCTCACAAAGTGTAGCATTCCCCAGGGAAAATGTGGAGCCACCAATACCTGCAATGGCATCCATTAATCAGCTTGCTTTGTTAAATGGCTGCTGTCTTGGCCTACTATGGATATGACACTACTTAGGAGTCAGGGAAGCTTGTGGGAAGAAGGTAGAGAGAGAGGAAGATGCATTTCCTATAAGTCCCAGGGCTGGGAGGATTCCAGAAGGTGGCATTTGGAACATGGATGGAACCAAACAAGAGTCTCAAATTCTTGTTCAGAGTAAAACGGAGATGAAGGAAGATCAAAGCAAACTCTGCCTGCTTTTCTACATTGATATAAGCCCAAAAAATTGCTTTCCAAGAGGAATAGACTTTATTTTCATTTAATTTTTTATTATCGAGGTCATGTATAGAGGGGTTACAGTTACATTTGCCAGACAGTAGGTGCATTACTTCTCACACATTGATACTCCTTCTTATATTGTTGTCCCCATTTTTTTACCCCCACCCTCTCCCAATCATCTTGTTTTCCTTTTTAAGAGAACATTTTAAGGACTGCTTGGTTTCCGTGTGGCTTCTGAGTTTGCTAAAATACTTTTAAACTTTCACAGTCACTAAACAGAGAGCGGTCTTTATCCCAACAAAGTTCACCAGCTTTATACAAGGGTTCTATTTGGCTGTGGGTGGATTTTCATACAACAATGACTTTTACATCTGAGAAGGGGATTTCTGAGGCTTTTTCACTAGCTGCCCTACTTCCAGCTTTGACTGCAGATTGCACTTAACAATGTCCTCAGAATTAGATATTTCTAGGACTTTGGGCTCATAATTTGCCACTAAAAATTTCCCTAAGCAGCAAGTTACCACTACTGGAAAGTACTAAAAATCCCTATAGGAAAAAGAGGAAAAGGAGAAGAGAAGGAAGCCGAGAAGGAGGAGGAAGAGGAAGATGTGAAGGGCTGTTGAGAGACCAGGCTGAGCTGGGAACTGTTCAGCCTTCTGAGCAGGGAACTGTTACTTCTTACCCTTTTCTCCTTCTTGTCTTTCCACTAGCACCTGTAAAAAAAAAAAAAAAAAAAAAAAGGAGCTTGTTGTAAGACCCTGGACTTGTCTATACTAATCTGCATTGGAAGTGAGAGCACTTGACTATCTGGACCCATGTGAATCCCCAAACTTCCCTGGGCTGCTGTTTCCTCATCTGTAGCACTCACTAACTGGTTGCTACCCTCATTGCATGGGCCAAAGTGGATCCATGAGATTCTAAACAGGTCCAGATATGAGGCCATAGCCAGGCACCAAAGACGTGTCAAGAGTAGCATTGAGGACGTGTTCAGTGCACACAAGCCCTAATAGAGCCCAGAGCCACGCTGGGAAATAGACTATAACTTTCTCTATGAATTCTTCCACTCCTTTTACTGCTAAACTGCATACGCACAGCCTTGTTAGATTCTGAATCACTAAGTCACATCTAAGTCTGTCTTCTCCCAAGTGAGTTCGAAGGCTTCCTTCTTGCCACTGCTGTTCTGAAAATTCAATTCTTTGAAGCTGACCACTCTACTTTTACACTAATTAAATTGGGTAGCAGGACAATGTGGCTGACTGACAATGTGGCTGAACTTAAACTCATCTTCCTCCAAGTGTTGAAATGGATTCAGAAGATAGATCGTTATAGTCTTAAGGGCTTTGTGCACTCTTTGGCTCTTCCACAGCTCTTATCCCATAATTGCTCTGTCAGATCCACAATTGCAATCCTACTGGGCAGTTTTGCTTGAAGGTATACACGACACTCAGCTGAGTTAAAGGCATTCCTGAAAGGAAAGAGAGGTGGCCAGCACTGAGACTTCCTCAGAAACACGAGGGCATTCACCAGCATTACCTCTCTTCAAGCTGCCAAAGAATTTTCCTAATATACGAATGACACCATCTGTTCCTAAACACTCACTGACTGTGTAGTGTTTCCTTTTCCACAACTCTTGGGAAGAAAAAAATTTTGAATGGGTAAAATTATTATCCCTTTTAGGGTCTAGGAATGTGGTTATATTCTAAAACATTAATACGCTTAAAATTTCCTTGGTTATGATATAGACTGCCTTTCACTCTTAGGATTATATTTGCCTACAAATGACCAATACACATACATGTGGGTGTGTATCTTAAAGAAGAATTCTAATTTATAGTACTCTGAGGTAGGTGGGATCAGGTGGGCTTGGAGCTATATGGTGTCCTGGCCCTGACTCTTTCTGTTATATTTTCCTTCTGTACACCCAGGGAGTTTATCAACAAAGATGGCTGCTCCAATTCCGATCAAGAGGTCCATTATTTTGTCTCGGGGCGGAGTGGGGGGTGAAGAGGAGAAAGAAAAAGGAGAGAGAGGCTAAGGAAGAACACATGCTCCATTTAAAACCACTTTACATAAATTTAACACACAATTTCCCCCTGGAGTCTTGCTAAATGGCATTTGGGCCCATAACTTTACTTTTCTGTCAGAAACAGTTGGATGAAATGGAGCCTTCGGGTGGTTCTAGGTTTTCCTCAGTCCTGCTGAGTTCCCTTCCTCACAGACGTGCTATTACCTGAAGATGCCACTGCCTTATTAATGCTTGTCACAGATATTGTCACCTGTGATCATACACTTCCTGGTGCTAATTTGCAATTGTGTTTCTAAGAACGTTCACATTTGATCTTTGACAGGTTCCATCCTGACAGTTCGTTTCATTAATCCATCTAAATATCAATGAAGTCTCTGATATGCCATGGTCAGGGGATAGGTGTTGGGGACACCAGAGTCTAGTCTTTGACCTCCAAAAGCACCAAAGCTTTTGAGAGCTGGAGTATATATAATGTCAGATGTTTGTTGGGGATATTAGTCAATAGGGCTCTGGGTAAGGGTGCTCGGATTGACAGGACAGCAGAGGTGGGCATAGCTCGTTCAGGAAAAATTTACATGTGTTCTATGAAGCGGGCTTAACATTGCCAATATGGAGAAGAAGGAAGAGTGTTCTATACTGCATGTTATATTCAGAGTTAATTAAAAGTACAAGAAACAAAAATTAATTGGGTGCCAGTGACTCACACCTATAATCATAGCTGCTCAGGAGGCTAAGATCTGAGGATTATGGTTCAAAATCAGCCTGGGCAGGAAAGTCTGTAAGATTATTATCTCCAATTAACTATGAAAAGGCTGAAAGTGGAGTTATGGCTCAAGTAGTACAACACTGGCTTTGAGCACAAAATCTCAGGAAAAGCAAAAATACCTGAGTTCAAAATCCAGGACTGCCCTCCAATCCCTCCAAAAAAAAGAAAAAAAAAAGAATTAATGAGTCAGGAAGATAGAGACTAAGTTCTAAACTATCTTTTTTTTTTACAATCAGATACAATTTCTACTTCATATTGAAGACAGTGTGTGAACCATCAAAGGATTTCAGTCCAGCACACTGTTAAACTTGTGGTTGCTACTGCAGTACTCCAGTAAAAATTGATTTAAAGAGGGATTAAAAAAAAAAGGAAATGGAGATATTGGATGTGACTGTCTGAAATCCTGAAAAAGGTGAAACCATGGAGACTTTGAGAAGATCAGAAGTTGACAGGTGTTGAGGGGAAGGAGGAGGACTAGACAGAGCACAAAAGATTTTCAGTGTAGTGGAACTATTCTGCAGTGCTGTAGTATCATAATGCATACATGTCATTATAAATTGATCCAAATCTATGGAATGGACAAATGAACTCTGTTGTGAACTCTGACCTTCACCTGATAAGGATGTGCTCACACAGACTCATCAATTATAACCATCAACGACAAAGGTACTGCTGATAATCAGAAAGGCTGAGGACATGTTGGGGCAAGGAATTGATGAGAAATCTATTTCTTCCTCTTGATTTTTGCTGTGAACCTAAAGTTGCTGAAAAGACAGAAATTAAGGGAAAAGACAGAAAAGAAATTGGAGCTTAGAGAGGATGCTGTGAGGAAATCAGGAAAGAAACAATGGTTGCCTGAACTAGGGAAGGGTAATGGACATGGAAGGGAAGGGCTCACAAAATATCAAAAAGTCTAATCAGCAGCTTTGATAGAATGGCTGGATGAGGGAGCGACAGAATCTTAATGATATCTTGCATATACCTGACATGTGCCTGGGTAGATGGGTCTGCCAAGTGATTTCAAGGAAATGTTAGCTAATAGATGGGGAATGGTGCTGTAGTGTGGAAAGACCTCAGGAAAACTACAGGGTATGAACTTCTAGCTCCAGATGAAAGTACCATTGGAAGTATGAGAACCCCAGTTGACATTTTGAGGGGGCTCTGGACCATTCAGGGTGAACTGACTGAGAAAAGAGAATAGTGCTGTCCGAGGAGCAGTGAGAGAAAAGACAGCCAAGAAGCAGCTGCGTCCTGAAGGCCAGTGGCTAAGAGAGCTCAGGAAAGATGGCAGGGTCAGCTTGTTCTAGTTGATGAGCAGAAAGGTCCTAGAGGCGCCAGGAATTTAACCTAGTAGTAGAATGCTTGCCTAGCATGCATGAAGACCCGGGTTTGATTCCTCAATATCACATACATAGAAAAAGCCACAAGTGGTGCTGTGGCTCAAATGGTAGAGTTCTAGCCTTGAGAAAGCCCAAGGACAGTGCCCAGGTCCTAAGTTCATGCCCCAGGACTGGCACAAAAAAAAAAGGTGCTAGATGATAAAGGACTTGCAAAGCCCTTTGAGAGCCTAAGCTGGTAACCATGTTATTGAGAATTATATCAGAGCAGAATTCAAATGAGAAAGCAGCCAGATTTCAAATGAAATGGAAAGAAATGTGGAAGTGAACTTGGACATGGACTTTGGTGTGAAAATGGACATGGAGCAAAAATGTTGTACAGTATCTAATAATTTCAGGATATAAAGGAAGGCTTTAATCTTTGTTTTAGTGTTAGAGGGTTTTTCTCATAGTTTATGACGGAAGAGCACCAGTAAAGGAGAGAAAAATCACAGCTATCAAGTTTCTCAATAAAAGAAGGAGTAAATCGGTGTGGCTGGAGAGATGGAAATGAAACAGTGGTGCTTGGACTTGTTTTAGAGGAGTAATAGAATAGTAAGTAGTGGGCATGCTAGAAAAGATTTTGATGAAATTCTCTCTGGGATTAGAATCTTGTTCTGGCCATTGTAGTTGTGTTTAGTGTCTTTCTGCTATGTTCTTCAGTCTTCTCTTAGAATCCCATCACGGAGATTTGACTCAATGTAGCAGCCTGTTGCATTGTCTGTTTCATTACTCTTCGATCGTTTCCTGTAACTGTCAACTATCCTCTTTGTTTTGCCTGCCCAGCCAGAATTTTCTCAATATATCCCATACAGGCTCACTCTACTCCTCTATCCAATAGCCAGGAATAAATTGCCCGTATTCTATTTCCTTGGTTTCCTTCAACCTAATCAACCACAGTAAGTCAGTTCTGCAGACAGAAAATAAAAATCAAAACAAGGTGAAAACGAAGACAGATATAGACGCTCATCTCCAAAAAAGCCCCTCAGTGAGCCACCCCTCTGATATGCTTTCCAAATTACAGGGTTGGTCTGTAGAAGAGGGCAAACACACCTCACCTTCAAGGCTAGATCATAAAAGACTTTGTGGTTCCTGTCCTCTCTTGTTGTGATAGACTCTACAGGAAGCTGGCTGCCAGGTTGTTAGAATATTTATGTAGTCCTATGGGAAGATCCACATGGAAAAGAACTAAGGCCTACAGACAATGGCCCACAAAGAACCACGGCCTCCTGCCAATAGTTCTATGAATGAGCCTTCTTGGAACGTTTCTTCCAGCTCTATTAATCTTTAGAAGGTTGTAGCTTTAGCCAGCAGCTTGATTGCAATCTTCAGAGAGCATCACTGCAAAAAAAAAAAAATTCTGTTCTGAATGTCTGACCACAGAGACTGGGATAATAAATGATATTGCTTTAAGTCATTATTACTTGAGAGTAATTTGCAACACAATATTACATAACTTGTATACAAGAGACTACCCACCTTTTTCCCCTAAGACATCATACTGATCTAACAACAGATTTCAAGGCTCTGGTTAGATTATACTTACTGGCAAAATGCTCAAGATTATCTAACAACAGATTTCAAGGCTCTGGTTAGATTATACTTACTGGCAAAATGCTCGAGATTTACAATAGAACTAAATCTAGATACATAAGGCCATATAGTATGACGCTAAATGAAAGGACCTCCAGGATATAGAAACAAAAGCCATATAATGAGTGATTGTTGTCCTTAATGTATTATGTTATCTCTCATCTCTTTTGCTGTCCCTTGGTTATCTCTTATTGTTACAGTATTTCACCTTGTTATCTGATATATTGTATATATGCGTATTTGGTTATTTGAAATCAGATAGGGAAGGGGGGAAAACAAGATGAGGGGAGGAGGTGTGGGGAGGGAAATGGGGACCAAGACATGAGAAAGGGTATTAATGTTTGTGAAGTAATGCACCTTCTATCTAGTGAATATAATGTAACCCTTCTATTAATTATAATAAAAAATATATGGAAAAAAGAACCCTGTCATGGTAGTTTAGTCTTATAATCTTTACAACTTGGGAAATAGCGATTGAAGGTGCACAGTTTAAGACCAGCCTGGGATAAAAAGTTCATGAGATTCCACTTAACCAAAGTCTCTGCACAGTATCTAGTGTGTGTGTTCTCCAGCACAATGACTCGTGTACTAGCACACATCTATCATCCAAGCAACAAAGGAAAACAAATAGGAGGATCACAGTCCAGGCCAGCATTAGCAAAACATGAGAATCTATCTTAACAATTAAAGGGCAAAAAAACTGGAAGAGTGACTCAAGTGGTAGCTCAAACAAAGCCCCGAGTTCAATACTCGGTACCAGAAGAAAAGAAAATGGAAAAAAAGATTCAATTATCAGTCTGCTTTTAGGATAGAAAAGTCAAAAATGCTCCAATATGGAAAACAGACAGATACCAGAAACAGGGTATTTCAAATTGGGTAGTCACATTAGGTTTGCAAGATTAAGAATGTGACAGAAAATAGCAGGAACTAAAAACCACAGAAGCAACTGCTGAGCTCTGTTAACTGTATAGTAAATTCCCTTTACCCCCAGCCATCCTGGGGTTTAGTGGCAAGGCCAGAGAATAATTCCTTGACAGGAGCCAGAACATGACAAAAATAGCACTAAATTCTTGCAGCAGCTCAGGGTAGGTGGCAAAACTAAGAGCTGAAATGAGATGTGAAGTGTCTTCTCTGATCTCTGTCTACCAAATTGCTTTGGGGCAGAAAGTCAGAAAACCTTACAGTAAGCTTAAAAACAGAATAAGAATTACTTTGGGGAGAATTATTGAAGAAATAGCTGACTCTCAGAGGACTTCTAAGCCAAATGAAAATAGATGGGATTTTAAAAGTTTGACATTTAAACAAATGCAGAATGAATCATCCTGGTCAAGTGAGAAGGAATTCATAGCTGAAAAGAAAATAAAGAATTCAGGAAAGATCTGATCTCCTATATTCTGTGGTCCTCTTTCTGTTTTCTTCATAGTGCTTCAACTTGTATGAAAAGCTGATCTCACAATAAGACTTTGGTAATATTTGGTGCAGGCCCAAACTTGTATATCTTTTGTCTGATGATAAGAAAGTAAGAAGTGGTGGGGGGAACCCAAGGTGAAAGGAAAGTTATGGAAAAGGATTAGATGTAAGCCTCTGTTTCAGGCATGTCCACAAGATTGCGTGTGGGCTGATGAAATTTAGTCACTGAAAAGTCAAGATGATACAAAAGGTTCTAAGGAATAACATCAATGAAAAATTTTATCCACTTATTCTCTCTACCTCCAACTTTATCCCAAAGTCCCTTTTTCTGCTCATTCATAGCCCATGAAGGAGCAAGCCTCACTCTTCCTAGGCTTCTCATAGCCTTCAGTACATACACTCAGAACTGGCCTTTTGTTTGAGCTGGGAAGACAGCTACTTTTAAGGTGGTCTGACATTTCCTGAACCCAGCTAAGTAGAATTGTCACAGAGGTAGGGGTATAGTCCCGTTGGGCTGCTATAACATAACAATACTTTGGTCAACAATGGATTACATATATAATCCTCATCCTATAACATTCTATGAATAAATGATATCATAGCCATCTTAGTCTGTATAATTGTATATATCAAATTCATGCATGGATGAAATGGTCTAACAACACATTTCTTTTTACAAAAATAAATCTCCCTGTAATCATATGACAACATCATAAGTTGGGAACACTTTAAACTAGAGAAGTTTATTTCTCACATTTTGGAGGCTGAAAAGCACCTGATCATAACCCACAAGTTACTATCTGGAGATAATAACCTCCTAGCTCATGGTTGGTGCCTTCTAGCTGCATCCTAACTAGGTGACAAGGACCAGACAGCTCTCTGGAATCTCTTTTAGAAAGCTACTAACTGCATTGGTTAGGGCCACACTCTCCTGACCAAATCATTTCCCCCAAACCTTTACTCTCCACACCAATGTTTGTGGGTTAATCCTTCAACATATGAACAGAAGCATTCAAACTATTGCGGAAGTCATGGGCATCTGTCTACCTTTTGACAAACTTTCCTTACAAGATTTCTTACAGAAATATCAGGGTTTGTCTCTGAGATAGGATGGTCTATCATATATCCCTGAGAGAGGACGGAAAATAGGAAATTATGTTTGATAGGACTAGTGTAGGGATAGAGTCCACACTGATAACAAGGATGCATAGAAACCTAGAGGCGGGTACCTATTCTCCAATATCTAGGAATCTTACAAAAAATAACATAAGGGAAACAAACAAAAATAATAACTCAACCCTCTTTTCTAGTAAGCAAGAAAAGTGTCAAGGGCAACCTGAGATGAGGCTATATTTTGGAGGTGTACATATCCATTGGAAACTGTAGTTCATTAAGTATCCTTTTAATAGTTTAAAGAACTTTCAGTGAAGCATTTGAGGCCAGATGGAATTTGTCTTCAGAAAGTTGAAAGAGACTCATCAGGGGGCATAATTCAAGTGGGCCGTTTATATCTGTCAAGGCTATAAACCTAAGAAACAATTTTTAGAAAACTATTTTGACAGAAAACAAAATAGGAAGATGGAAAGTCTATTCACTACTATTAAGAGTAGAATAGCTGAGAAAATTGCCTCTGAGAAGCACCTTGGGGCAAGGCTCAGGGTGGGTGGGAGAAAGCAGATTGGTTTTGAAGGCTAAGCTGGAACAAATGTTGTAGGAGAAAAGCAGCCAGGAGCTCGGAAGTGCTGAGCAAATGCAAAATCTCTCAAAGCACAAAAGGAAGAGGATTTCAAGAGGAAGCTAAACATCAGAGCTCTGCCTTGGGCAGGGAGAACTGTTTGTGTTTCTAATCAACTCCTCTGTACGAGACAGGAACATCTGGCCGAATTCATGTCATATCTTATCAGTGACCAACTGGTAGATGCCATGCTGTTTGCTATCAAAAATTTCTACCATGATACACAATGGAATTCTATGCTGCCATCAGAGACAATGACATTGCCCCCTTTGTAAGGAAATGGAAAGACTTGGGGAAAAAATCATATTAAGTGAAGTAAACCAGACTCAAAGGAACATAGGTCCCATAGTTATCCTCATTTGCAATAATTAGTACACGTCTAGGACTCTCCTAGCAGAGGATCACAATAGCTCAACAGCTAGGTTCATATAGCCATACAGGATGAGGATAAGCAAAGTGAACTCCAGGATATGGAAGCAAGAAGTTCATCTTTGTGATGTGTTGTTCTTAACCTACTATGTGAAGTTATCTCTTCTCTCTCTCTTACTTTTCTCTCCTTATGTTTTATCTCATGTTGTTACTGTATCTGACTTTGGTACCTGGTATGTTATATATAAATTGTTTACCCTACCCTAAGGAAAGGGTAAAAACAAGATAATGGAGGGATGAGGAGAGGAAAACATGGGAAGAAAACATGGCAGAAAAACATGGGAAGAGGTATTAATGTTCAATAAGTAATACACCCAATATTTGACAAATGTGACTGTAACCCCTCTATACATCACCCCAACAATAAAATACTATTTTTTTAAAAAAAGAAAACTGTTAGGACAATAGTCATCCAGAATGCTATCTACCTAAGATAACAATGTACAGAAATCTTTGGAAATTACTATTTGAGGATCAACATTCATGCTTATATGTAACTGACTGTTGTCTGATTTAGAAATCGTAACTTTTTCAATATCTCACTTTCTAAATCTAATGTTAACTTGAAAAGAAAAAATACATATTAGGTCATAGAAAAAATGCAAACTAAAAAAGTCAAATAATGAAGGGAATACATTTTTAATAATCTTAACTACTTCTTTTTATCTACGAAGTAATATATATTTCCTAGGGGAGGAATTAAATTGAGGCAGGTAGAAAAAAGAACAATTTAAAAATTCACTCAACTTCATAACTAAGATATAGCATTAATATTTGTGTCTGCATATACACACACATATTTACTTATTATAATATGATCATCTTGTTATCTTTTACTAAAGCTATTTTCTACACATACACACACATCACTTAACATAATTGTGTCATCTTTGTGTCATATTTTTCTCCTGCCAGATCACTTGAAAGCATATATAGTAATACAGTAATACTCTCTTATCCATACAACACAGTTATCTATTGTCATCCACCATCCAGAAATATTCAATGGAAAATATCAGAAATAGACAACTGACAAGATTTTCAATTGGCAATGACATGGATAGGATGATGAAGTCTTATGCCCATCTAGTTCCATCCTTCCCGAGGTGTGAACCAGGCTCTTAGGCACTGTTTCTGCACTGTATCCATTACCTGCTTAGTAGCCACTTATAAACTGTCTTGATGGTGACCGACTGTGGCAGTATTATGATACTTGGGTTCAAGTAACTCTTAGTTTATTTAACAATGGCAGTCTAGGGACATAGCTCAGTGGTCGAGTGTATGCTCCCTGTGAAAAAGAGCCTGGGCTCCAAATCCAGCATCACACACACACACACACACACACACACACACACACACACACACACACACACCTGTACACTCTAAAATAGAACAGAAACTAATAATGATACTTAAATTCAAGAAGAGAGGTGCAGGCATATTTTAATCTCCAAAGAGAAGCCATGACATGCTTCCTCTGAGTGGAAAGGTAACAATGATGTGCATAGGGAAAAGCGCTGAGCACATAGGGTTCATCACAATCTGTCATTTCAGGCTAGACCTAGAAGCCTAGACACTAAGTGTCAGGATGACCCCTCTCCTCCCAGAAAGACTTTGAAATTTGGTTTGTCAGTGCTGGCCCCATCTGATCTCTCTTGTGCTGTACTGGCTCCTTTGCTTGGGTGCTGCTATTTCCACAGTATCCAGGAATATTGATGCGTCATCTCAGGAAAGAATCTTTGACTGGACTCCTGTTACCATTCTTTAAAAATTATCTTTAAGTAGTGATACCAAAGAGTTGCTATTAAACAAAGCAGTTCATGAGTATAATAAATATTATTGATGTCACTTCTTTCAACATTTTCATTTATCCCTCCAAACCCATCCTTTACCTCACTTTTCTTAATTTTTGAGGATATATATTAAGTTTTGGTGGCATTCTCTCTCCTTCTCCTCTTCATTCATCTTATCCCTCTCCTTGACCCCATTCCAACTCTTTCAAGTCCCAGCTTCCTGGTGTTCATTTTGTTGAACTTTGACTTTGCCTTTCTAAGGAATTACACTATCTGAGTTCTTCCTTGAATCTACTACCATCTTTCTGCTAATACACTTTATACTTGCATACCACTTAACATACTTACTTGTAAGTTTACAAGCTAATTCTAGCTTCCATATGTGAGGGAAACATTTAAACTTTGCCTCTCTGGGCCTGACTTACTTCGCTTAACATTTTTTTCCAGGTCCTTTCATTTCTTTTCACAAATGATGCAGTACCATTCTTTATAATGGATGAGTAAAATTCCACTGTGTATACATTTTCTTGACCCAATTGGGCTGACTTCATATGTAGACTATGGTGAACAAGGCTGCAATGAACATGTTTGTGCTAGTGGCCTTACTGTTTCCTGGTTTGTAATCTTTGGATTAAGGCCCCCAGAAGTAGAAAGTCTAAATAGATATTTTAATACTACCTTTGTTGCATTCACTCTGAACACCCTTTTCTTACAGTCCTTTCAACTTCATTCTTGCCACCTCTTTGCTCTTCTCCAACTCAGCCCAGCTAGTCTAGTGCTCCTTCCTCTCCCACACTCCAGAATCGTATCCTACTCTTCATGGAGACCTTGTTTCACTCTTCTCCTCTGTCCCTGGCCACTCACTTATGGAACTCTTGCTCAGCCTCTGCTAACTTCTTGAAGACCAGAATGAAAGGGGCAAATTTTAGTAAAAAGCAAAGAATTGGTTGCCAAACTTTGCAATGGGCTACGTATGTACTCTTTGAAACATCCTATCATTTTACCAGAGCAGGATGTGAGTCATTCCCAGAGAGGTCCTCCCTGCCCCCCAGCTACACACACCAAGAATGGAAAGCTTGGAGCAGATACAGTGCTGCAAACAACTGCCCAGACGACATGATTTTTTCCCATGGAATGTTCCCTATGCAGAGAGGTAGCCTTCCACTTCTCATTGCCTAAGTATGTCATCTCTTTTGAACTCACATGGATTTGTAATGCTCTGGGTGTGTTTGGGGTTGGCTAGGTGGTGATGGACATGTTTCTCTGGAATGTAAAATCTGTAACAGGTTTAGCATTCATAGGAGCTTAAATTGATGATTAAAAGAGAAATTTTCCAGAACTGAGGAGATCTTCCCCCCTCTCCCCGGTATTGTGAAATCTACCCTAAAACAAATACCCATTAGCATTTAACCATACACACTGCCATGGCTCTGATTAGGTTTAAGTCTGGAGAGAGAATGTATTTTATAATTACAAAGGAAGTTACATGGAGTGTGTAAAGTTACCGGTGAAAGACCTAACATATCAAGCTTGATGACTTTGGAAAAGAAAATCAGGTTTAATGAATTTCACAGGGAATCAAGGGGGCTTTCCATGGCTTCCGATTTGAGGGGAGAAATGCAATAGAGGAAGAAAGTCAAGAGCTCATCTGGAAGCTTATGCAATTTTAATTTACATAATTACTTAAAAACATACTATTCTGTCCCGCAAGACCTTCACAGCTAGGTGCCTGGGTGATGTGTGGATTTCTAATAATGTAGGTTGATTGAATGGAACCTCTGCAACCCTTACCTTTAACAGTAAAACATATTCACGTTCAGGTGTGTACAACCAACACGATACTATCAACGGCAGGGCTTTTTTTAAAAAATCAAAATATTTGATTGGCTTCAACTGGCTTTGATCAGTAAACTGAGCACAAATTTATTGTCATTTTTGTAACTTATTACATAGTTTACTAGATAACAGGTTGTTGTCTACCAGGTTTGTAATTTGAGAAAAGAGGGGGGTGCCCTGCCAGCATAAATAAATAGAAAATCAGAGCATTTTCAAGTGAAGTACTATATCCAACATTATATTCTAATGAGATTTATAGCTAGGTTTGGGGAAAATTCCTTTCTTGTTTTATAAAATGAATGATGGTCAAGGAGAGTATGTCATCTACAGAGTTTTCCAAGTGCTTTAGCCTCTCACTTCAGTGACTCTTGGTAACAAAGGGTTTTTCAAAAGAAGCTCTATTCTGTTTAAACCTATCCTGGTCTTAGAAGGCTTGCTTTAAATGTTTCTTATTTTTTTTCCAGGAGAGAACACATGTCAAGCATTGCTTAGCAGCCAGGGAGTCAGGAAGTAGGCTTATTTTCTCATTTTTCACTCTGTAAAGTTCTTTAGTTTCTGACATTTTTCTCCATTCTCTTAGGAGTGTCCCCTGCAAAGCAATTATTAAAATCCTTGACCTTGGTTCTCTCTTATAAGCTCAGTCTAAATTTACTTTCATGCAGTACCCCTCTGTAAAGGCAATTAGGAAGAAACTCACAGAAGTACTTTTACAATGAAGTTGCCATCAGGGTCTCACTGAGTTCAGAATATTTTGTTAGGATTTCAGTATTTTCAAATATAGAGACATAAAAATGCAAAGGCTTTGTGGTTCTGTGCTCCAATATGAATTCTACTTGGTAATTTGATAGAATATTCTTGATATTTTTCTTTCTTTCCTTAGAAATAAGGTCCTTCTGTATATGCTGCATAGCTAGGCTGCTTTGAAACCTTGAACTCAAGATGCTTCTGCCTCAGCCCTGGAGTGTTTGAATTACATGTCTGCACTTCCACACCAAGCTTAATAAATTCCTGAACTGCCAAATACAATGCCTTCCTTGGCTCCATCTTCAAAGCTCAAGAGTTACTATCCTGGTTCAGTCACAGATGGAGACATGGCACCAGGACAAACATAATGCCTGTTGAAAGGAATTTCCTAATGCTGAGTAGTTCCGGAAACATCTTTGTGAGGCTCTACCCATACAAATTGGAGATTCTTTGTGGAGTATTTTTTACATGGCCGATGGTTTGTATAATGGCTCAGTTTTAAAGATGAGAGATTTTAGCTTTGGCTTTACTTCTGCTCATTAAGTTCATTATCATACATCATCCCCAAAGTTAGTGTTAGAAAGAGTACAAAATGAGAAACCCTGATGGGAGAGTACCAAGATAATATCCACTAAAGTTCAACTATTTATGAAGATGAGTTGTGTGATTTTGCTTCTGTGAGTCATAACATCCAACTTTTTAATATTTAGAGATAAATATATTTCTTCTTCTTCTGCTACCACAGAGACAAACAAGATTTACATATCACTTTTAAGAATCCATCAAGATTACTACATTTTCTCCTTTCAGTTATACTCATCACAAACAAAAGACACCAGAAAATAGAGTCCTTAAGTTGTACACATTTTTCATCTGATTCAGTAAAATAGCTTTTAGTGATACGAGGATGTGAGCTCTAGGCCTGCTCTTGCTAAGCAGGTGTTCTACCATTTGAACCAAACCTCTAGCGGTAATTCGGTATGTATTTCTATTCTAACACCCAATTGTGTTTTACTGTTGCAGAAACATCTTTGTTATTCTCCAGATGCTAATTTACTTATAAATATTCTATTAGCATTTACTGGCTAGAAGAAGAAGGCTATGAAATGTTGCAATTTCAGTAAACAGCTCCTATTATTTTCTTTCCCTTGAGATGATTTGTATATATTAATACTTGATTTGGGGGCTGGCAATATGGCTTTGTGGTAAAAGTGCTTGCCTACCATTCATGAAGTCCTGGGCTTGATTCCTCAGTACCACAGAAAAAGCCTGGAGTGGTAATGTGGCTCAAGTGGTAGAGTGCTAGCCTTAAGCACAGACAGGCTCATGGACAAAGCCCAGGCCCTGAGTTAAAGACCCACACTGGCAAACAAACAAAGAATTGATTTTGTACATTGTTTTCTGGGATCTTGAAGATCACTTTTAGCTATATTTTTCTCTCATATTCTTCATAGGATACAATATTTACTCAGATTTTTTTTTGATTCGGTAGCGTTTTCTGGTAATTATAAATCCCCTATCTCTTGTATAGAGAGTTAATGACATGTTTGAATTAATTCAATTAATAGAACATTTTTCAATAGCCAACAAAATCCCAAATGTATTCTATAGCTTCAAATTCAGCAGAAAAAGTTTGCATGCTTCAACTCTATGACACTCTCAAAAGGCATAGTTGAAGTAGTTCAGTATATTTAGCCACAGAGTCAATGCCTAGTTTTAGTACTTCTCATTTTTGTTTTATTTGTCACTTTCCACATCCTATTTCTTTTAGACTATAAGAACAGCTCTCATCAAATTTAGTACTTTGAGGTCCAGGGTTATATTATTCAAGATGACTCATAAGAGGGAATATAGATCTAGAATAACCTGCCCTGATGCCCTAGGCTAGTCACTCCATCTTTGTAAAACCCAGAAAAACAAGATGGAAGATCTCTGAAGCTGGGTCACAGATATACACTGTGGAATCCTCCCACTGGAGATAAGGTTGTTAGGAAGCAGAGTGGGGGTGACGTACTTTGATTTGGACACGAAATTCACTGTATGTCCCAGGTAAGCCCTTTTTTAGCCTGGCTGCTCGTAACATTTAGGTTTTAAGTACTGCATGGGACGTACTTACATTACAGTATTGTTTCTCTGAAATTCAAATTTAACTGAGTTCCCTGAATTTTACTTACCATGAGATCAAAACCCCAACTGGAAACAATACAGCCTCCAAAGCAGGCTAGCCCTATTGCATTAGCAGGAAATGTTACCATTACTTCCTCTGTTGGCCAAACGTTCTGCATTTCACAGTAGGCGGGTGACAGTTACCTAAAAGCCTGTCATTTCTAACAGAGCCAATGTGAAGGCTTTAATATAGTGACTTAAAGGTCTTTGAGTGGGCAGTATTTTTGTAGATGACCCCTTGACCTTCTTTCCCTCTGCAGGCATCATGGCTGGCCATCTTTATCATGCCCTGTCTAACAAGGCTTGGTATGTCCATCATCGAACCTCTCCTACAGGAAGAGAGAGGAATGTCCTTTCCCATCTGGCTACTGGTTGCAGTAGAGTGTCTGTGTTTGGAATGAAAGTACCTCTGTGAAAAGGTTGCTTTTAAACATTAGAGGTTTATCCTCATTAGGAGTCCTAGTTACAGAGCATTGTCTCTTTCACCTTACATTCTCCCCTCTCTGTGCAACCAGATCACTAACAAACACCATGTAATATTACTGGAGTGTTCCTTCTATTCTTACTGTCTATTCACACTGTACACTAATGGGTACACTAGTCACTAGAAATTTGGTCTAGGGAACACATAGGTTTTGCTTCGGAGCTACTGCTATACTAACTGGCAGTGGTCCCTGTCTGCTCATAGCACAGCAAGGCTAAGCACTATTGACCAATGGGCTCCCTTGTTCAAGAATGGAGGACACATCCTGTCTTTTTTATTCCCCAGCAGCACATGGGATACAAATTACTCCAGAGTATCAGGAAAATCTCCACCCACAATCACCTTCTCCTCATCCAAGTGGCAAGGCCCGCTGAGCAGTATCTCATCAAAAAGCCAATTTCAACTCACTTAAACAAATTCCAGACTAGATTACAGCAAATAATCCTTGGCTAGTTAGGGCTTATTTATTATCCAAAAACATCACTCTGAAAGATGAGAAACTAATATCTATCCTGGGAGGAGGAGGGGAAGAAAAGATCATTATTTTAAATGTCTTTATAAATTCAATTTTTATCATACTTTTTCTATTGATGTTCTAAAGTTGCCTTACAGTCAATTGCATAAGCTCTTAAATTTATTCAGAAGGATGCTGACACTGTGAGATGATGAATCAACCTGGGTTTTGAGAGTCTATTTTTCTCAAGTCCCTAGGATAAGTCAGTGCTCAGTCAAGAAGCAGATGGTACTAATGTGCTTTCTTTTAATGCAGTGTGTACAATATTCCATGCATTTTTCTTACCACTTTGTGTATTTTGTATGAACCCTCTGGATAGTATTAAAATTATTGTCCCTGTTTTAAAATTGAAACTGGCAATGAGTTGCTAGAACATGGCAGACCAGAATACTTCCTCAGAAAATCAAGCTGAGGGTGGGGGCTAAATTTTAGTTTTTTTAATTTATGACTTTATTTTGTTATATTTTGGTTGTTTTGTATTCTTTTCTTTTGGGTGGTACTAGGATTTGAACTCAGACTTTGCACTTGCTAGACAGGACCTCTATTTGAGTCCTCTAACACCTCCCACGCCACTTTTGCACTGATTTTTTTTTATTTTTCATCCACAGTGTGCATTAATTGTTTTATGATAAGAGACAAGTCAAGATGTATGTTGGGGCTGTGACAAATTAAATTGTTGTTAGATACACATATACATTAAATTATATATATATATAACATATGCTGCTAAAATATGTTTTCATAGTTCCACACAGATTCACTATCACGTTATTCATCCATTGCCCATCTGAAAACTCCCTACTCTGTGGGGAATTCTACCTTCATTCATCCCTGGTGTACTATTTCTTGGAGTCCCTGTAGATAAGAGTCAAACTCATGAAAAGTCTTGACAAAGTAATGCATTGATTATTTTTGAGAAAAAATTTCACTTTTTTGTCATGGCCAGACTGAAGAGAAAATTTCCTTTTTATGCTTTCTGACATAGATAGGATGAAAGACATATAATGCACAACTATGTCCAGCTTTGTTTTTATTTTTTGAGAGAGGGTTTCACTATACCACCTACACTGGTCTGGAATTTTCTATATAGGCCAGGCTAGGTTCAAACTTGCAATCCTCTTGCTTCAATTTCTCTAGTTCTGGAATTACAGGTATGTACTGCCATGCCCACTGCGGAGTTTCAAATGATATATTCAACAGTGCTCATGTCTCTCAGTTTGGCAGCTATAGATGTACCTAATTCTTGGAAAAGGTCTTAGTTTGGTTTGGTTTTTGGTGCTAGGGTTTGAACTTAGGGCTTGCTGTTTATTTGGCTATTTGGCTCCTACACGAACATCGTAGCTTTTTACTGATTTTTTTTTGTTGCTGTTGTTTTGTTTTTGTTTTTGTTTGGGGGAAATGAAGTCTCAGGAACTTTTCCTCTCTGGTCATCCTGAAACCAAGGTCCTAGGATTTTAAGCTTAAGCCACCCATGTCAGCTTTCTTAGACCTTGGGGGCTGGAAAAAAGTTTGACATGTGAGCATAGATACTGCCCTTTCCCTTTAGGACTGGGACAGAGAAAATGAATTTCTAACCTTCAATGTGAGACTATTGGAGGTGGGAACTTTAGCAGACAAGAAAGTCATGAGGATGGAATTCTCATCGATGAAATTAGTTCTCTCTCTCTCTCTTCTCTCTCTCTCTTCTCTCTCTCTCTCTCTCTCTCTCTCTCTCTCTCTCTCTCTCTCTCTCTCTCTCTCTCTCTCTCTCATTTGTCAGGTGAGGACATGCAAAAATTCAAAGGCACCCCATATGAGGTGAGAGGGCCATCTTGCTGGCAGTGTAATCTAGAACTGTGAGAAGTATGTGTCTGTTGTTTATAAACCACCCAATGTACACCACTCCCATGATACTCTAAGACCATACATCCTGAGAGACGCACTGGCAGGAGATTTAGACCACTGTCTGAGCATCATTCAGTCCTTACACAAACCTAGATGAAATGGTCCAGCACACAATTAGGCTGTACAGTCTAGACTATCACATCTAGGCTAGAAACCCAAATCGCACATTAGTGTACTAAAGACTATAGATAATTATAAGCACAATGGTGTCTGCATACCAAAATGTATCCAAATATAGAAAAGGTACAGCAAAAGCACTGGTGGGTGATAGGACTCTTTCAGCTACATTAAAATGTTATAGGAGGGCAATTGTCTGACTGAATCAGATATATATATATATACATATATACATATATGCATATGTCCTTGGAATAACTAAGATAGTTTCCTTATGAAATAACAACAGTGTCCACCTCACAAGTGTTAGTATGCATAGGAGGAAACAGGTGCAGAAGAAGCCCTTCCCGACGTTAACCTGTGGTTCATGTTCAACAAGGGCCAAAGTTCGAGTTCCAACACGGATGGTAGGGCAGGGATGAAGAGATCTCAGGTATAGACACAACACCTACTGGTGGCTGCCATAGAGAGAAAAAGAAGGAAGGGGGGAAATTCTTGAAGTTCAAACTCATTACCAGAACAGAGATTCCATCAACTCTGAAAAGCGGGTCAGCAGGAAGGAGAATTCATGATAGAAGCCTTAGTTCATCTTATTCAGCATGGACTCTTTGGTGGCACACGTCTCTGCTACCCTTATTCAGTTCTCAACATTACATGTGGATTGCATCATCACCGCCACCACCATCATCATCATTAAGCCTCAGTTAGAATAAGGAACAGTGGGTCTGAAAGAGGGTAAGCATTCTGTCCAAAACAATGGTCACTTTTAGATTGCTATGAGAAAGTACCTGACAAATACCAACGTAAGGGAAGATTTGTTTGGGCATCATGGTTTCAGAGTTTTCAATCTACTTCTTTTGGCTCCTTGGCTTGTGGGCTAGCCCATTGGGGGAGGAGGGGGAGGAGAGCATTATGTTTCATCTCATAGTGGCCAGGAAGGAGGGGGAGAAGGAGAGACAGGAAGGGAGGGGCAGGGGGATGGAAGAGAAGAGAGAGAGAAAGAGAGAAAGAGAGAGAGAGAGATTTCCTAAGCCCCTCCTCATCAAGCCCTCTAAGCTTAAATGAATCCATCTGCCTTTTAAGACACTGATGAGGTCAGAGGCCTCATCATCCAATCATCTGTCCCCTGCTCCCCTCTGAGCACGACTGCACTGAGAACCAAGCCTTTCACCCAGGGACAGCAAGCAGAACCTTTAAAATTCAAACTATAACCACGACCCAGCTGTAAGAGAGGTGAGAGCCGAATCTGCCAATCTGATTAAAGCCAAGTTCTTAAATTGTGCCCAGGCCAAGACCGTGAATGAAGAAACAAGTGAGAAACCCCCAAAATGGTCTCTCTCTTTCTTCCCAGTTACGTTTCCCTGCGTGCTTTACATTCTACCAAACAAATGTTCATGATATTTTCAGGAAACCCTCAAGGCTCAGTGCCCCGAAATATAATGAGCACACGCCAACCTAGTGAAGGAATGAACAATTGAAAAGCTAGGAAAAATCATTGAGACTACACACAAAAAAAACAAGTTTTTGAAAGGTTATGTTCTACTACAAAATTTCACAACTTTTGAAAATCAAACTCATAATAAGGTAGAAAATAGTATCTGAATAAAGCAAACATTTTTTGGCTGAGACATGCCCCTGTGGGCTAGGTCTTATTCTTTTCCTGAGCTTTCTACTTTCCCCATCACATCCAGTCCCTAGGTGCTTGTCACTGAACCACATGACGATCAAGTATATGAGAAATGTCCATTTGTCAAGGTGCCTTTTATTACAACCATTCATTTTGTCCTCTCTTTTTCCTTTGCATCTGCTTTGCCCTCCCATCCAGGAAAGCAAAAATCATTTTCCCCTGTTATATTGAAGTTTTAGATGACTGTTGGCACCATCGCCCCTCATCCATTTTTAACAGCTTTCTTCCAAATCAGAACTAGGGTTGATGAAAAATTCGAATCCGTTTTTAGTGTAATCAAGATAACTTGGCAACAAAGGGAAGATCTTAGCACAGAATGGGAAATTAGGCTATTTATTCACACAGTAGCTATCCACAGAATCTTCAGAGCCATCTCAGCTCAAACATCCTCTTGGATTTAATACCAGTGTAGGAAGCAAACAAGGAGAGGATGTATGCCAGGCACACTCTTCATGGGTGCTGACATATTGTCCAACTTACCCACTTTCCTGGGGCCAGCTGATCTCTTTATGTAGATGTCTCCAGGGAGACAGGCCCAGTCTTCTACAGGAAAAAAAAAGGATACTTCACTCTAGAGAAGGAAAAGTCAATTGGGTTGTTTGTACTTCATAGGGCACATAGGTCCAAGAGAGCTTAGAACTCCAGAAACACACGCCCTTCCAGATACCAATAGCCTACCACAGGACTGCTATCTTCTGATGGGTGGGGAAATGGCTCCCTGGGAATCCTGCAGGGATCATTCTTGTGTTCTTTTTAACTTGGCCCAAGACCAGGATGCAAACTCAGTCAGTACCTGCTGCTTTTGCTCATAGGCTATTACTCTACCAACTGAGCCATACCTCCAACCCCAAAGAGTTGGTTATTTTCCTCCCTCCCTTCCTTCCTTCCTTCCTTCCTTCCTTCCTTCCTTCCTTCCTGCCTGCCTGCCTGCCTGCCTGCCTGCCTGCCTGCCTGCCTGCCTTCTTCCCTTCTCTTTTGTACCAGAGGATGAAAGCTCTACCACTAAGAAGTTAAAGTACTAGCTGACATAAGCCACCAGGATGAACTAAGGCTGCTCTCTCTCCTTCCTTCCAGATTAAATACAGTGTTGTCTACCATTGAGACATGGGTCTATGAGAATCAGATTCTTGTAGATCATGTTCATGTCAAGGTCCCAGCCTTTATCATAGGAACTAGGTCCTTATCCCAGGTGGCTAGGTCTTCAAGGAATGAACAAATGGATGAGATAATAAATGAAGTGTAAAATACATACTTCTGTGGTGTAGGATAAGCACCTTTGTCCCATGGATGCCTGGGTTTGACTCTTAGTTCGAGTCTAGCTCATTCACACTGAGTATCCATTTGTGAATGTGCCTGAGGGGTTCTCTAATGTGGAATTTATGATGAGGATAAGAAAATAAAAGCAGTAGTGCCGAGCGCCATGGCTCATGCCTGTAATCCTAGCTACTCAGGAGGCCGAGATCTGAGGATGGAGGTTCAAAGCCAGCCCAAGCACTAAAGAACATGAGACTCATCTCTAGAAAACAAGAAGCTGGGAGTAGCCTTGAGCTAAGGAGCTCAGGGACAGCGCTCAGACCAAGTTTAAGCCTCATGACCCACACAAAAGAAAAAAAAAAGCACTAGTGGTTTTGTAGATAAAGATGGAGAATCACTGAGCTGATACTCCTAAAGAGAATAAGTTCCTATGACATATGTTCATAGTCTATATAAGAGATTATGAAGGCCTGTCAGTGGATCTTACATTGGTTTTTGGTTCCTTTTTTTCCACTAAAACGCTGGGGTTCAACCCATGCAGTGTGATTAAGGCCTCTGTATGGGTTTTCCCTGTGTTCCTTGAATGCCACATTCCTTTTGTGTCCCAGGCTTCCCCTTCTTGGGCTAGAGTCCTTGGTATGTCCAAGGGAGGAAAGAAGAGGCCTTACTGCACTGCTGGCTGATGAAAAGGGTTTGTTAGGCCCTTTGTGAGGAATTAGGGGGATCGTCTCTTCCTTAGCACTCCTCTAAGGCAGCATTCCCCATTTGTCAGCATCCTGATTGTCCCAAGCATCACCATTACATAGCTATCCAAAGAGAGCCATTTGAGTCTTCAAGTAGATCTTGCTTACATGTTCACATATCACTACATTTAGTTCCTGCAAATACCCTCTACCAAACTAATATTATCATCAGGATTTGCTAAATAAAGGCATGCTTTCCCAAGGTGCACCCCATAAATATCAGACACCCGCCCACGCATGTCACTTGGCAAAAACAAATATGAAGTCCAACAAATTTGGAAAGGGATCCACTTTTGGGTTGTGCTCAGTGTGTATTAATCTTGTGGTAGAGACCTTTATTTGTGTCACCCAGAGTGTCTTACATTTTGATCTCTCTGTTCCCATATAATGCCCTTTCTTTCATTAAGATTATAGAAATGCTGGCCTGGTTCACAGAACAAGAGTGAGGGAAAGAAGGGAGAAGGAGGATGAGAATCCATGGCCTTTGGATTTCACACACTCAACTACTGGTACTTCAGTATCTATAAGCTTATGATGGCATACATAAGTTGTGAGCATGTGCTGCAACTACCTTCCTGTCAATTGGATTGGTTTAGTAACACGCACTAATTTTAATTAAATATCCAGATAGAAAAGTGCTAACCTAAAAGAAAAATGTATAGGAGCATTAGAGGTAATAGAGACATAAACATAGGGTCTGCAGATTTTATGTCCAGAAGCAGCACTTCAGTAGAGAATGAAAATAAGTTGTGGTGTGGATAGAAGCAACATAGGCTTATCTACCAAAAATATGAGTATCTTCAAAGAGCTGGAGGCATAGTTGCAGTGGTAGCATACCAGCCATGAGCAAGAGCCAAAGAGAGCACAGGGGACCGAGTTCAAGCTCTGGAACCAACACAAAAACAGCATCTTCACTTAACTGAGGCCATGTAGTTTGCATAGCACTTAGAAATATAACACAAAATTGATCCTTATAGCAACCTGGCTGATGAGCATCTGAATCCCCTTCTTATGAATGAAGAAAATAAGTCCAGATAAGTCCAGTAGCCTTTGCAACTTCTATAAATTATGTATTACAATTGGGAATTGAACCCAGGTCTGTTTATTTTAAATTCTGATTTCGATTTTTGGTTTTTAATCTAGTGCAAGGTTGTTTGGATTGACAAAAATAAAATTCAAATGGACAAGAAATCAAATTTGAGAACAATTCAATGGAAGGCAAATCCAGAGGTCATTCATTTCACCATCTCACTTTGATGTGGCCACTCATGGATACATCTGGTAGAGAGTGTCATGTGTTCTATTCAAACATCAGGAATATAGCTTTGCTTCTGAAGGATGTCACCTGTCATTTAGTTGAGGCTAGTGAGGAATTTGGGAACATTAAAAATTAAATTTTTGGAGCAAGAATTTCTAACAGACGGATCTCTTTCTACACAGCTGCTATAAAAATTGATTCCAAATTGGAAGACAGGAGAGTCCAGGCCAGTTCCTGAGTAGCTAGAAGGATGACGTGAGATAATGCTGACCAATGAAGAAAGAAACAGGTTAGCAACGTTAAAATTAAAAGTTAGTACGTAATGGGAGAGAATTATTTCAGAAGAAGTAGAGTGAGACATCCACAGATGCCCTGAAATAGAAAGTTCAAGGGGGTCCTGATCGTGATGATTGCGTCACGAAGTAGTTCCATGGAAAAATAGCACGTGCTTTCTTCTTTGTGCACATCATTTTCCTAGAATTTATTTTGTGTGAATTTCCTAAAACACCAGGCATAGTGGAAAACATTAAAAAGTGGCTATTCTCTTTGTCCCTTTACACGAAATGCAATCCTGAACAGAAAACGAACAGTAATGGCTGCTTGGCAGAGCCTCTGTCTCTAATGTGACATCCAACACTACCTCTGCCCCAGAATACTCCAAGTGTTGTGTTCTTCCCAGCAAATGAAAGATGAATTTCTAAAATCCTATCTTTTTAAGTAAACATAAATCTCTGGCTTTATTAGTTTTATTTATCTAGATATCTTTGCACTCTGCAGAGTGTTGAAGGCCAACGTGCTAGCTTTTCTGGGACTTCCATCTATCTTGGAAGTTGATTTCCACAACGAGCAAATCCTAGAACTTTTCTGACTTCTGTGGTTTGGATCCCAATGTCCCCGCAAAGTTCCATGAATTTAAGGCCAGGTCCCAGAGAACTTTTCAGAGGTGGTTGAAATTAAACATGTAGATTTATAGTTCATCAGGAAGGCTTTATATACTGGCCTATAAAGTTTTGACCTTTTCCTGGAAATAATTGAGAATTGAATGAATGATCTGAATTGAATGAATGATGAGATTGTAGCACTTTACATAGGTTAAAGCATGGATGTACATATTGCATGCTTTGGTAGATGTGTAGGTAGCCTTCAGGTCACAAATTACTGAAGGAAAGCCAGTGTTAGTTAGCTTTCAGCTACTATAATGAAATACCTGAGACAATCAACTTGCTTAGAGGAGGTTATTTTGACACACAATTTTTGGAGGTACTTTTCCTTGGTTGGTTGTTTCCTATACTTCAACACTTGGTTAGCTATTTGCCTCCAATAAATGACTCAGCCTCAATCCCACTTCCAGGGTTTATGGTCTTTATGATGGTACCAAAATTTGAAAAATTATGTTCCAAGCTTCTATATCTCACAATCTAGGACTCCTGTCAAGGGTCAAGTGTTAAGCTATTCTTTGATTCTACACATCCTAAAACCCAGTGTTATCACACTTAATGTTGTAAACTTCATCTGATCTGTTTTGCTGCTTGTCTTAGTCAGTTTTGTGTTGTAACAGAATACCACAGACTGCATTTTTTGCCAGTCCTGGGCTTGAACTCAGGGCCTGAGCACTGTCCTTGGGCTTTCTCAAGGCTAGAGCTCTACCACTCAAGCCACAGCACCACTTCTGGCTTTTTCTGTGTATGTGGTACCAAGGAATCAAACCTGGATCTTCATGCATGCTAGGCAAGCACTCTACCACTAGGCCAGGCTGCATAATTTATAAAGAAAATATATTTACTTATGTCTTGTCATTCTAGAAGCTGAAAATTCTAGCACTGAGAGAGAGACTTGATCTGATGAAAGACTTCATGCTGCATCATCCCAAGAGAATTTGAGAGCAAGTAAAAGTTGCAACTTATGGACTTGAGCCCATTTGTAATTAGCATAAATCTATTCATGAGGGGAGAGCTCTCTGGCCTAGTCACCTGTCAATAATCTACACTGTTGCACTGGAGGTTAGTTTCCAGACCATGGTTTTTGATGGACACATTCAAGCCATGGCATTACTCAATACATACTGTACAATATTTACAGGTCACCAGTTTGATATTGAATATTCATCGGTAAGCAAAATGATCATCCAGCCTACCATCCAACTGAAGAAATTCATCCAAATATATATATGGAAATTCTATGCTAATTACTGAAAAGGATTTACTATCAGAAAAGAAGCATATTGAATGGAAAAGGAAGACTTGCAGTTGTTTACCTCTAAGCACTAAGAAATACAAGCATAAACCAAATTTCTTAAGAGACTCAAAGCATGCCTTGAGGGAGATCAGAGACAATGGTGTTCTGATAACAGTCTTATGGCCTCGCCATTACCAGCTGGAGAGCTTTTGCAAGTTATCCAATCTAGCCAGTGTGTCTGATGCTACACCTTCTCTTCCCCCTGCCCTAGGGAAGATGGGAAGGTGTTTCAACAGGCCACTCTAAAGAATGGCTGAAAAGATGGCCTGTAGGAAATCAGTAGGAAAATTACTTCAAAGTAGGGACCAAAAGTCTGAGGCCAAAATATCTGAAAAATAAGGGCAATGTTGGGAAACAGGAAAGAAAGATGAAAGTGGAGACTAAGAATCATAGCAAGAGTGTTCTGGCCATAGAAAAATATCATCAGTTAAATTCTTTTGCTTGGTGAGGAGCCAACCCTAAGTATCAAGGACAAAATCCTATGCTAGAGACACTGGGAAGAAATCTGAACCTTTGGAGTCTGCATAAGTAAAAGTTGGTTTGTTTTTTCAGCCCAAAGTGTGTTTGCTCTCAAGCCTAGATTATTTGTTGCTGTAAGACCTCTGGGGGCTGAGGGAAGATTTCCATGGAGAATAGGTGTCAATCCGAACTGGGACCACATGCTGTGAAGAGCGTCCTTCAAAGGAAACTTGAGAAATGGTTGTTTATATCTTTAATGATTAAAAAAAAATGATGTTATTGTTACCCTGATTGCATTAAGTCATGTCTCTTTCATTTTTCTAACTCACTGTGAAAAGCGCTTCCTAATCAATTTTCTTTTCCTCTTCAATCTCTAAAGTAATGCTAGGAAAAGATACATAATTATTACTCCTAGGAGAGAGGGTTGATGTCCAACCTGGAAAAGCAGGGCAAAGCCAGTCTCTCCACTGACTTCCACCAAAGCTGTGGTTGCAAGTTGCCTGGAAGGCTGCCATGTCAAGTGGAAGGGGCTGCTTGTCCAAACACCTGCTCATCTGAGCTCTCTGACTGATGTACCATCTACAAGGGTGCACTTGACTTTCTGAACAGATCCCCAGGACCTTCTGAAAATGAAGGTATCACTAACCAGTTTGTGTCTCTCACTGGAATACACCCACGCAAACCCCAACCTTTTATAAGGAAAGACTGAAACAAAGTGAAAACTGAATGTGAAAGTCTCATAAAGAGCCAGGAGCTGTTGTGCTGTCTCATGGATGTATTTTTTAGATGTATTACTGGAAGAAACGTCTTTTTAGATCCTCTTAGATGCGCAATGATAAGAAAAGGTATTCGGCCAGGCACTCTTGGATCACACCAGGAATCAGGAGTCTGATATCTGAGGATCACGGTTCAAAGCCAGCCTGGGCAAGAAAGTTTGTGAGACTCTTCTCCCCAAGTAACCACCAAAAAGCCAAAAATGGAACTAGCTAAGAATGCTAGCCTTGAGCATGAACAAAGTTCAGGGGCATTGCTCAGGCTCTGCGTTCAAGCCCCAAGACCAGCATCAAAAAAAAGTTACTATCCATTGATGCTGTCTACTATGACTCATTTGAGATTTTACCGAAGCCTCACCTGGTAATTAAGACCTCTGGCTTCTATAGAAGATAAGAGAAAGAAGAAAGAAAGAAAGAAAGGAAGGAAGGAAGGAAGGAAAGAAGGAAGGAAGGAAGGAAGGAAGGAAGGAAGGAAGGAAGGAAGGAAGAAAGAGAGAAAGGAAAGAAGGAAAGAAAGAAAGGAAGAATGGAAAGAAGGAAGGAGTGATGGTATTCACATACACATATGTATGTGTGTGTGTATATATATATATATATATGTACGTGTGTATACATAGAAATTCTGGGATTGAACTGAGGTCTTTGTGTTTTTTATGCAGATACTCTACCATTTGACCCATGCCCTCAAATAGGGTCTTACATTCATGCTCAAGCTGACTGGACTGTGATCAACCTATTTACTCTTCCCAGCTAGAATAACAGTTGTATACTACCATGCTCAGCTTTGTATTAATTGATATGGCATTTCATCAATCTTTTGCCAAACCTAGAACCACAATTTTCCTAATCTTGGCTTCCTTGTTCGCTAGGATTTTAAGACTGAACCAACCAAACCCAGCTTTGAAAATGGACCCAGATCCAATATCACTGTCTCATTCCTTCTGTTTATAAACCAGGTGAATGTGAGTAAAGTTTAGTAAGATAGCACTTCTTAATCCACATGTGCACCAATCATACATGACTGATACATGATTTAAATTAAGAGATTCTGCTGAAATGGTTAGAAATTGTGAAATACGCTGTCAATTTTAATTGTTACTTATTTTATAAAAATTATCTTCCTTCTCTGGATTCTCAATACCACTACTGAGTAAGCAAGCATAAGAAATTAGAAGGCATTTTCCCAGGTGATGGGAGAAAGGGCCTTGGGTAAGCTGATGACAAAGAGAAGGCCAATGCTGAAACCTGATTTACATCTTTCTGGATGCACTTCCTGGAATCCAGAATAAGAGATATTCCACATAGTTCAAGAGATGCAAAGATCAACAAGAAGACTCAACAAAATCAGAATGTGTCTTTGGAAACCTGCCAAAAGTTTGCCTTCTGCCCAGACAGAATCATTTGTGGTAACTAGAATGTGTCTATAAATATGCAAGCAAATACACAGTAAATACACTGGTAAAAGAAAAAAATCCACTGGGACATGATAAATTGTCCAGGTCTATTGGCCTTAATACAGAGTAAGACCAGAGGAGGATGTTCTGAGGAGAGGATCACAAAGACACAATAGCTATGTGCATATGATCATACAAAGCAATGTTTATTGAGGGGCCGGGAGTTTGGCCTAGGGGTAGAGTGCTTGCCTAGCATGCATGAAGACCCAGGTTCAATTCCTTGGTACCACATACTTAGAAAAAGCCAGAAGTGGTGCTGAGGTTCAAGTGGTAGAGCTCCAGCCTTGAGAAAAATCCAAGGACTGTCCTCAGGCCCTGAGCTTACACCCAGAACTGGCAAAAAAAAAAAAAAAAGAAAAACAAAACAAAGTAATGTTTATTGAAATGAGTTCCAGGAAACAGAAATGAGGAATTTTTTTCTTTGTTACTGTTTTATTTTCTTTTCCTTTTGTTTATTCATTTATCTTTGAGAGGGTAATGGGGCACAGAAATGGAGGGACAAGGGGTGAACAGATGCAGCAGTGGTACTCAATAGACACTGTGTTGAAAATGAATTATACAACTTGTGGGTAGGGATAGGACAGAAAAGTTGGGAGAGAGTCAGGAAAAGGGTAACATTGGTCAAAAAGAATTGAATCCAGGCCGGGAGCTTGGCCTAGTGGTAGAGTGCTCGCCTAGCATGCACCAAGACCCAGGTTCAATTCTTTCATACCACATACATAGAAAAAGCCAGACGTTGTTCTGTGGCTCAAGTGCTAGAGGTAGAGCTGTAGCCTTGAGAAAGCCCAAGGATAGTGCTAAGGCCCTGAGCTCAAGCCAGGACTGGCAAAAAAAAAGAGAGAGGGAAAAAAAATGTACCCTTTATCTGACTTATCTAAGTTTAAACCCTCTGTACATCATGTTTACAATAGCAATAAGAAAAATTTTCATAAACAAGGTAGGAACTAATGTACCGGGTAAGGATAGAGATTTCAGGTTTTGAGTTTTCAGACTTCATTCAGTTAACATCTTACAAATCTTTATTTGTATTTACATTAGCTATAACTAGCAACTGGTATTTTTGCAGAGAGCAAGCAAAGAAGTAAGCAACACACTTCATTACAAGGTTTAGTTAGGTGTGGTGGAACAGATATAGAAGAGGTAAGAAAGAGCAGGACAGATGCTAGAGGAGAAGAGCAAGTGTAATCTTGAACTAAGAAGTCAGAGAAGACTCCAAAAAGTTTTGTAATAGGAAAATTGCTCTTATATCTGAAAATCCCCAAGGAAGATGGTTATAGAGGAGGTAAGCAATCACAACTCGCTTTGTGTTATTTGATTCCTAAGATGGGATTTAACTCTATATTCCACTTCCCAAGTTTACTTAAATTCTTTTTGAGAATGAGCTCACATGTGTCCTCCAATGATCAACAGCTAGGAATTTACCTTCAAGCTATTAGCTGAGTGTAAACCTGCATCCTTGGAATCCCATCACTTGTAGGCTGAGGCAGGAGTATTAGAATTTGAGGGTCGCCTTGGCCACCTAGCATTTTCTTGCTTAAAAAAACAAGGACACAAACAAACCTATTCAAATTATTTTGATGAATGAATGATACCCAGATTTAAAAAATCTTGTCCCCTGAGAAATCATGCCTCACTTTAACCAAGTGAACACTTACTGTGTTCCATGTAACCTTGATAATCTTGTCCCTGGCAACAAGCAAACCTCTTGATCCCTGATGCTCTCCCTGGAACTGCTCGTCCACTGTCTCACCAAGCTAACATGGCACCTTTCATTCTGCACTCTTTATCAGGCAACCTTGCCTTTCAGCTGCCTGATTGCTGAATTTCTGTACAGTTTCTTTCTGTTCTGACAATGAGCTGCGATCCAGGCCTGGTGATGCTAAGACAGAGTCCCTGGCTATAGGCAGAAAGATACTACAGAATGAACTTGTTAACTCGTATTCCTCAGAAGAATACAAGGAGGACGAGCACATAACATTTTTATGAGCTACCAGGTCTAAGCAGCTTCAAGAACAAATGAGAAAATGGGAAGAATGAGTCTGAGGCTCTTAGATAAGCTCCTGACTTGCTGTGGAAGTTCTGTGTCATTCACATCCATTCATTTCACTGCTAGCTTCAGTAATAACCTGAATAGGTTGGCACAGATGACAAAGGCTGGCCCCTAGTCAGGAAATGAAGAACAGAAGATCTAGTAATACAGACAAGAAGGGACCATGCCTGAGTAGTGGCTGACCATTCAGACTGCAATCTCAAAAGTAGAATGCCATTTACTCTATACCTTTAAATCATTCTTATTTAGAGTGATCAATTTTTCTATGCCATGCCACCCATCTGCAGCATCAAAAGTTAAAAACTTGCCAGTCATGGTGATGTATGCCTATAAGTTTTGTTAGGCTAGATGAGAAGCAAAGGTAAGACCATAGAGGTTAAAGGCTAGCCTCAGGCAAAAGGGTGAGACCCTATCTTAAAAGTAAACTAAACTGAAATAGTCTTTGCTTATCAAGTAGTACTTGCTTACCAAGTACAAGGGCCTGAGCTCTAATCCTATACTACTCCCCTCCCCCCCCAAAAAAATTAAGACTCAGTATCCTCAGTAAGATCCATCTTGTTTTGATGAATCATAACATCTGGCAAAGCCAGCAAGAACAAGATATATCTGAGCAGCTGGGGTCCATTCTGCCTTCTACAACAACCTGAAATTCATATAAACTGCATCTGTTCTCATTGACGTAACCTCCTGAATGAAACTTGCCATCTTTTTTGTTTTGAGTATCAAATATTTGTACAGGGTGCTTCATTTTGAAACATCTCTTTATGTATATAATGCATCTTGTTCAGAGTCAAGCCCTACATCCTTCTTCCTTTTCCCCTTCCCTTTCCCCAACCAATCTCATTGCGTTTCTTTTTCACTAAAGCATTTGAATAGGTGACAAACTGGTCTGATCACGTTCACAATCCCCTCAAAGCAGTAAACAACAGGCTTCATAATGAGCACTTTTGAGGGACCCCCCCCACACAAACACCATCAGTCTATGCTCTTGCTAGATAGGAACTCAACCCTCAACCCCAGGAGGAATATCTTTTTAATATTCATAAACTATGAAAAAGAAACTGAGACAAGACAAATTACACAATAGATGGTAGAGATGTGAAGAAAACCAAAGAAGTCCTCCGGAATCCTGAGGACTGATGTCGGAGTTTCCTGTCTTTAGAGAATGGAGACGTGAGATCTTCTTGGGGCTCCTCTCTGAGGGAAGAGTCTCACTACTTTCTTTCACAACATTCCTGTACCATCAAATAAACTTACTCTGTTTACCTTAAAAAATAAAAATAAAGAATAGAGTTGCTCTTTCAAGCAACTCTAGGTTGTGGTCCTTCCTTCTGGTTCAGTTCTAGTTTCACAATTTTTGCATGTACAGGAAAATTTCATACACTTCACATACTACCCTGCACCAGGAACTCATACCACATAGCAGGCTGAAATCAAGAAGGTCATAATTTCAGTCAAACTCAGACAAAAATGATTGTAAGACTATCTCAACAAGAATAATTGGACATGGTGACATGCACCTATCATCCTACCTAAGGAAAGAATCATAAATAGGAGGATCACAATCCAGACCAGAGCAAGAAAAAGTGATATTCTTTCTCAAAAAATAATCAGATCAAGGGGCAACAGAAAAGCAGGGCAGGCAAAAACAGTAATTATATTCAATGTACATATATACAATGTACATATGCTCAATAACCCAAGGGCATGGATGAGACTGGGAAAGATAGGAGATAATAATGGAAGGGGTGATATTATCGAAATGCATTATACTCATAATATGACTTGCTAAATAGAAACTCCTTCATAAAACTACTTAAGATAATATTGACATGGTGAATTGAATCTCCCCCATTCAACTACTTGCAGACAATAAAAATGTTAACTAATAAAAAGATTAATTTAAAAATAAAAATAACCAAAGCAACAAAGGAAGAAGTTAAAAAAAAAAACAACAGGCCAGTAACTACACAAGGAAATATTCCCAATTTCTGGCCCTAAAGGAAACATAATTCAAAACAATTTTGAAACTATACTTCTCCCACCATCAAGAACATGAACAATGAGCTGGGCACTGGTGGCTCCCGCCTGTAATCTTAGCTACTCAGGAGGATGAGATCGCAGTTCAAAGCCAGCCCCAGCACTAAAGTCCCTGAGACTCTTATCTCCAATTAACCAGCAGAAAACCGGAAGTGGGGCTGTGGCTCAAGTGATAGAGCACTAGCTTGGAGCTGAAGAGCTCAGGACGATGTCCAGGCCCAGAGTTCAAACTCCATACCCAACAACAACAATAAATATGAACAATGAATGGCTTGTGAGAATGCAGAGGAAAAGAAACCCCACGGCACTGTTGGTGGGAAAGTAAATTAGTGTAGCCACTACAGAAATCAATATGGAGAATCATCAAAAGAAATTCATAATAGAACGATTACATGAGGGAGAAGGAAAGTGGGAGAAAACAAGGAAGGCAGTAACAATGTTCAACAAGAAATGCACCCATTACCTTACAATTATAACCCTTCGACATCACCCTTACCATAAAATTAGTTTTTTAAAAAAGAATTATTATGGGTCCTGGAGTTTAACCTAGTGGTACAGTGCTTGCCTAGTATGCATGAAGGCCTGGATTTGATTCCTCAGTGCTACATACATAGAAAAAGCTGCAAGTGGTGCCCCCAGCTGTTCTCTAGTCTTGAGAAAAGCCCAAGGACAGTGCTCAGGCCCTGAGTTCATGCCCCATGACGGGCAAAAAAAAATTATTATATGATCCAGCAAGATCACTCTTGGGCATTCATCCAAAAGACTGCAGATCAGTATACAATAAGAACCCCTGTAGGTACATACTTATTGCAGTAGGATTCACCATAGACAAGTCATGGAAACAGCCCAGGAGCCCTACAACAGATGAATGAATCAAAAATGAAACATATATAATATTATATATCAGATACTCATACATACTCACATACAATAGATATATTTATCTATGTACACTCATATATTCTATGTATTTATATATTCTATGCATAGATATATTTAGATAAGTATTCTATATATACAATATGGTGTATATGCTATGTATCTACAATATATATTTAAATATATACTACTTATAGGACATACTATATAGTATAAAGTATATGTAGTATATATATACTATAGGAACAGTATATAATATATGTAGTATAAATAGGTATAGTATATGTATGCTATATATTTAGTATATAGTATATATCTCTAAATATCTATTATAGATGTGTAGTACACATACTATATTTATATAAATATAGAGAGATAATATATATTTATAGAGAGATTATATGCATATATAATATATATCCTATATAAGAGAAATATAGGTAAAAAGAGAATATAGTGAAATTTCATCATCATCATATAATGTCATTTTCAGTGAGGTAAGTGGTCGGAAAACATACTGAGTAAGTATGTCAGACTCAGAGACACAAGGGTACATTTTTTTCTCTCTTATATAGCAATTATACCTAAAATATAAACATATTTGGAAACACATGGAAGTCCATATGTTTACACACACACACACACACACACACACACACACACACACAATCAACTTAGCAAAATAAATACAAGGAAACTGAACCATGTCTTGACCAAGCATGGTAGGATCTAAAAGAAGGAGCTGGATTAATGAAAAGTAAAATAATGGAAAATACAGTGATAATACTCGATGCTAGGAAGGATGGGGGTTGGTGGGTGGGATGGATGGAGGGTGAGAATGATGAAAAGGGTGAGTGTGATTAAAATGGATCTAAATGGACATGTTAAATTGAAAGCCTTTCCTACAACTATCTGAAGAAAACATTAAAAAATACAAAACGAAATAACTCAAACAATGCTGAAGGCATGTCTCAAGCAATAGAAGGCTTGCTTTGCAAGTGGGAAGCCCTAAATTCAAATTATAAGTAAATAAATATAAGAAAACAAAGACTAGACTACAGACACCAGCAGGTGTTGAGTGGAAAAGAACCATAGGACTGTTCTTCAAGGATGTAGCTGCCAGTTTATAGGGAAGATGGCTGGTGTGGCTATTATGAAGACTGTCAGTGCCCAAACGCCTGGGTTTGACCTGTACTCTGGCCAGAACCCCACACTAAGGCCACGCCCCTGAAATTCATCTCAGAGCCATTCCTCTGCTCTGGCCCCTGGAGGCAGTTTGAGAGCAGGAATTCCCAGCCGATTGTCCACAGCCTGGGCTCCATCCAAGCTTGGATTCCCCCCAAGCAGTGGCTCCCTGGGGATCATTAAGTCCTTCCTGTTTCCTGTGTAGTATCTTCTCTGACTTTCTGACAGCTCCTTTCCTCACCAGGCCTGAAGGCTAACATCATCTTTCTTCCTGTTAGCCAAAGAAATTACAGACATGGTAGTTGTTTTTTTTTTTATTTCGGAATAGTCCCACTTTAGGGGGAGAGTTTTCCGATGTGAGGTTTTCTGTGATTGTTTGTATAATGAAGTCCAGGCTAAAGCCATTGTGATGTCCCCAAGGCACTGCCTCTCAGCTCTGGAATTTTCCTTCAGCTCTGGCCAGCCTCGCCCTCCGCTTCCTGTGGGCTCTGGTCCCACAGCCCTTCCAGCTGCTTCTCAAGAAAGCCTCCTTCCTCCGGCCAGGTCTTTCTGGGAACCACGAACACCCAGCCTCTCAAACTTCTCCCCACACTCTCAATGGCTGTGCTCCTTGGAGCACAGTCCCTTCTTTTATTCTCCACTGTCATACTTTTAAGTGGATTACATTTCAGGGATAGTACAACCCATATTATCTTCAGAGATGAAAACTTTCTGGGGGGAAAATTACAAAATCACCTACTCTCATACCAGGATATTTACCCCACCATCCCTCTCATTTTATTCCCATCTTCTCCTATCAGCTCAAGGTACTGTCACTGCTGTGGACTCAATGCTCATGTCATCTCTCCCTTAGATTCCTATGTCAAGGTCCTAGACCTTACTATAATGGTATTAGGAGGGTGGGTCATAGGAATGGGGACCTTCTAAATGGATTAATGATCTTTTAAGAAGATAAAAGGCCAAGGGTGATGGTGTACATCTGTAGTCCCTGCATCTGGGAGGCTGAGAGGTGGGTTGCTTGAGGCCAGCCTCGTCTACGAAGCATGACCCTGTCTCCAGAAGAAAGACTAAAGAAAGAGACAGAAGAGGAAAGAAAGACATCTGACTTCTTCCTAGCTTCCTCTCTCTGTGTGAGCGCACACAACAAGAAGGATCCATCTGCAGGTCTGAGAGTTGGCTTGCAGGAGTAGAATCTGGACCTTGCTTTCACCACCTGCAAAAATTATGAGAACACTTGGACCAATGCCTCAAGTCATGTAAGTCAGCAGGCTACATAGATAGCTGCACATCCATGTTCAGTGCGGTATTTGTCACAACAGTCAAGGTGGGGCATCAGCACAGGGGCCCATCCATTGATAAATCAATAACAAAACCATGATGCATATACATAGTGGAGTGTTGTTCAACCATCAAGAAAAATGAAATTATACCATTTGTTGGAAAATGGGTAGAACTAAATATCATCACATTAGGCAAAATAAACCAGACTGATGGGGGAAAAAATAAGCATGAACAATGGAAAGAATATTAGGGCAGGGCCTGGTGAGAAGTGGGAGGAGGAGAAGCAAAGACAGTGTGAAGGGACAATATGATCTAAATACACAAAAATATCATAATAAAACCCATGGAAAATGTGTAACATAGTTTATAAAATGGACTTGAAGAATGAGGTGCTAAAAGGGTAATAAAAAAAACTAATATGATCAAAGTACATAATATGCATGGAAAATCACAATGAAACGCTTCACTTTATACAATTAATATCACTAATAAAAATAATGTTTGAATAAAACAAAACCATGAGGAGCTAATATCTATGATATTTGATCAGAACAGCCTAAGCTGACTGAGATTCCAGAACTGAAAACTCACAAACATTAGAAAATCTTTTCAATTTTAGTCAATGGATGGGATTAAGCTTCATAAACACAGACACCTTTGTTTTGTGGACTGATCTATCTGAAGTGTTTTGTTTAACAGGCATTCAATAAAAGTTTACTGAATGCAGGAAAGAACACATTACTTAACAACCATTGCTAAAGACCAAGAAAATGTATTTCCTGGTCTTCTTATGTTATAAAATCTGTTGCTATAGCTCTTCAACTATAAACATTTAAATTACCTAATCCCTCTTAATTTTTTGACAAGAAATAAGAATTTCCATATCTTGGCTATGGTAAACAATGCTTCAATGAACATGGTTGTGTGGGTGGCCTGGTTTGTGGTCCATTGGATAAATCCCAGGAGTAGAATTGCTGGGTTATAGGGAAACTCTGTGTTTAATATTATAAAGAACCTCCATAGTGCTTGCCAGAATGGTTGAATGAGTTTACATTCTCACCAGCAGTGTGATATGGTTCCCTTTTGGCCACATCCCCGGAAACATTTGCAATTGTTAGTTTTCCTGATAAAGGTCATTCTAACTGGAGTGAGGTAGAATCTCCATGTTGTTTTGATTTGCATTTCTTTTGTGGCCAGAAATCAGTGGACAAATGGATCAAGAAAATGTGGTGTGTGTGTGTGTGTGTGTGTGTGTGTGTGTGTGTGTGTGTGTGTACACACAATGGAATTCTACTCATCCCAGAAAGAATAATGTGCTATTCATAAGGAAATGGGAAAAAATCATATTAAGTGAAGTAAGGCAGAGCCAAAGAAGTATAAGCTGCATGGTTTCCCTCATTTGTGGTAACTAGAATTTGTCTATGAATCTACAAATAAACATATTGAACTATATATAATGTATATATATATACGTGTATATATATGCACACACACTGGGATATGATAAATTATATAGGACTCTAGTCATAACATCCAAAAGAGGATATTCATAGGAGTACTACACAAAGGCTCAATAGCTATGTATAGATGATGATATGAAATAATATTCTATGAAATGAACTCCAAGAAAAGGAAACAAGAGACATTTTTAGTTGTGATTATTGCTATTTTTTTTCTTTTCCTATTGGCTTTTTTGTTTGTACTTGGGAGGGTAAGGGAAGACACATCAGAGGTGGAACATGGCTGAACAATACAGCAGTGATACTCACTAGATACTATATGGAAAATGAACTGGATATGTTGTGAGTAGAGACAGATGAGGGCGACAGAAAGGAAGATGTGGTTGTAAAACAATTGTACTCATTACTCATTAACCAATTTATGTAACTCCTCTGTACAACAACTTTCTACAGTAACATTTTTTTGCCAGTCCTGGGCCTTGAACTCAGGGCCTGAGCACTGTCATTAAGGCTCTACCACTTGAGCTACAACACCACTTCTGGCTTTTTTTTATGTATATGGTAGTAAGGAGTTAAACCCGGGTCTTTATGCATGCTAAGCAAGCACTCTACCACTAGGCCAAGCTCCTGGCCCCTACAATAACAATTGTTTGGAAAAGAAAAGTTTCTGTTCAACTTGTATCACTTTGTCAACTAAGGATATTTTCAAGTCTATCTCACTTTTTCATTTTACTAAAGTTCACATAATAAAGACATTTCCCAAAAGTAAGAAACTTCAAGTATTCAAGAAATAATAATGCTTGTATTGATTCTGAAAATTAAAGTCTTTGTTTCATACTCCTGCCATGGAAAAATTTATCTGAGTTTTGGGTAACAAGCTAAGGTGTATCTTGGAAGAGTCCTATAATCCAGCAATATTAAAAAACATTAATCTATAAAATATATAATATTGGCATAAATATGGAAGGCCATCTTCCATAAATTCCTAGTATGTGTCTCCTCTGTCCTATTAATGAATACAATTATAAATACAATTAGGAAAAGCATATATATATATGTATACACACACATATGTATATATTAAATAACGACCAAAAATCATTTTTTAAAACACCAAGAATTGGGACCTTCTGGATGAGGCAAAAGGTAAGGTTACAGAACCAATCTTAGATCCTCAAATGTATGAGCTACAATCATCACTGATAGCCTAAAATGCCCTGCATCTTAAGTTTCTCCATCCTCACAAATGGAGGGTGAAATTGACATACAAAGCAAATAATGGCTCCTAATTTTGTTATTCCTGGAGTAATAGGCTGTGGTACATTAGTGATTTTTAAGAAGCATAATTTGGGAGTATGGCAACAAGAGTCACTGAATTCTTTGTTTCCCAGCAGTGAACACATTCTGCACTCCTAATCTTTTGCCTAGTGATAGCACTGCATTGTAGCTAATGATTAATGCCTATTGCTGATGATTCCAGATGAACGGTTTGATGGTTGATCAGAAAATCCCATGCAAGGCCACAGGCAAGTTGCCTTTACCAGTTATTTATCACCAAAAAGTGAGCCTCTCTGCATCACAGCAAGGAAATGAGAGAATCAAAGCTCAGTCCTATTGGTGGTTTTCAATTTACCTTTAGGCAAGCTTGGAATGCCTAAGGGGAGGCACTAGAGGAATGGCACATCTAGTTAGAAGAGCAGAAATCAGGCTGTTCCTGCAACCCTAACTTGCTCTTACAGAGACTGACGAATGGACAATGGTCCTTGTGACCAGAACAACAGCTAAAGAACTCTTTTTCCAGTTAGCACATTGATTAGAGATTTCACAAGGACATATATTCTCCTTTATCAACTAATAGGTTTTATTATTGAAGAGATAAAGTATTCTGGCATGGCCTTGCTTAATACAGTTTTTTGTTTAAGGTCCATGACATTTCTGCATAATAAAAAGAAAACAGCACAATGCAAGCAGCTCTAATTTTACATGAATTTTCTTGAATAAACATAATGGTGTTATGTTTTGTTTTGCATGAAATAGGCATAAAGGAGAATAAGTCTGTCAATATTCTTTGAGAAACCTTCCTTTTTTTTTTTTTTTACAAATTCCAGGGCTTGAATTTAGGGTCTGAGCACTGTCTTTGAGCTTTCTCAAGATTAGAGCTCAACCACTGGAGCTGTAGCACCGTATCTGGCTTTTTCTATGTATGTGACACTGAGGAATCAAATTCACGTCTTCATGTATACTAGGCAAGCACTCTTCTACTAGACCAAACTCCCAGCCCCCAAGAAACTTTCTTTATAAATTGCGGTGGTAGGATGAACTACCTTAAATAGAAGAAAGCAGAGGAGAAAACAGAAATTCTTCTTATGTACCTTTTGTGTGTTTTAATATTACAATTTCTAGAAAATATTACAATTCCGTTTGATCTCTTCTAAGCAGACAGAGCAACTCCAGTTGCAACTCCAGTTACATGAAAGTTAAACGCAGGATCATGGTCCAGGGCCAGACCAGACAAAAAGATGAGACACTGGGGCAGGGAGTTTGGCTTAGTGGTAGACTGCTTGCCTAACATGCATGAAGACCCGCCTTCGATTCCTCGGTACCAGATGCATAGAAAAAACCTGGAAGTGGTGCTGGGCTCAAGTGGTAGAGCTCTAGCCTTGAGAAAGTCCAAAGACAGGACTCAGGCCCCAAGTTCAAGGCCCAGGACTGGCAAAACAAACAACAACAAAAAAGGATGAGACTCTGTCTAAACATTAACTAATGCATAGCTCCTGTGGTAGAGTACCTGCCTGGCAAGATCAAAGTCCTGAATTCAAGCCATGGTACTGCAAAGAAAAAGAATTATATTCATTAATTCGAAAATGGAAGACTAACATCACTTCCTTATTAAATTTTCTATGTTCCTAGAAGTCATTCCATACTCATGTTTATAATTTCATGTTAATTATAAGCCACAACATATAAATTTTTTATGGCCAACAATACCTCTAAAGTAACTTTTGAAGGGTGCATACCTTTTACTAAATTGTCTTATTTTTTGGTGATTTGTTTAATAACACTTTTTGAAATAAAATTTTAGACACTATTTTCTTGACCAACTTTTTAAAGTAATATTTAATTTCTAACAAATGCTTTTAATTCCATCTTCCTTTTTAAATTTTTCTATATTAAAATTTAAAATATTCAATTAAATGCTGTTGCACTTATATTGAACTCACAGGTTTATTTGTTATAACACAGCCTTATGCTTGGCTGTATTAACTTTTTACTGTTGCACAACAGTTATTGTGACAAGTTTATTGTCACAAAATACGAAGGGTTTCTAGGTGTAGTTGGGGCTTGTGAGTCTCTTCTAAGGTTTTTAGTCATCTCCCAAATATAATGACTTTTACAGAATTCATTTTCTTACAGTTGGCACTTGCTCATTTGGTTTGTGACACGATGACTCATTACTGCTTTCTCCAGTCATGCAGTAACACGTCTCTCTCATTCCATATTTTTCTTTAAAGTCTCCTCTGATTGGGTGAGCTTACTCAGGACAATCTGTATATTAATTAACTCCAGGTTAATTTATTAGTAACCTAAACAGGGAAGAAAGATCTAGAAGGTTCCAAGGATTTACCCACCATAACAGGGAAATCAAGCAAGCCAGCAATTTTGATTCCATCTTCAAAGTCTATCTTTCTCACTGTAATGTGTCAACCTGGCTAGGCTACAGGCTGCCCAGACATTTTGGTCACACATTATTCTTATTGTCCATGACAGTGTTTTGGGATAAGGTTAACATTTGAATTGAGCATATTGCCTCTCAAGTGATGGAGGGTCTCACTCAGCTAAAGGTTTGAAAGGAACAAAAATGTTGAGTGGGAGGAAAATACTCCTGCCTGGCTGCCATTGAGCTTGCAGGTTGTTTTCTTCCTGCCTTTGGACTAAAAATAAAGCATTCTTCCAGGTCTATGGATTATGACTCTTTGATTAAAGCTATACCAGTGGCTCTCTTGGGTGCTCCGCTTGTCACCTTCAGGTCTTGGGGCTAGCCAGTCTCTTTGGCTGTGTGAACAAATTCTTTTTGTATCTGAGAATAAAATCTTTCTTGGTTCAGATTTTCTGGAGAATAGTGAGTAGTGAGAGTGGTATTGAGAGTGGTTTCAGAGGGACTGAATTCTTTAGGGTGAGCTATCTAAATCTTTTTGGGAGACTCTGGATTTGCTTTTTTAACATGATTGGATTTAAAGACTCTGACAATACTATTTCCATTAGTTAAAAAAACACTGCTAGTTGAAGAAATGATGCAGTAATAGAAATATGCAAAATATTACCAAGAGGCCCTCCTAGCATAATTCTCACAAGAAGCCAGCATCTGAGCAATTATCTGCATATACTTTTGAGCATTTTTGCAAATTTACGAATATAATGAGATTGGCTGGCTGCTTCTAATGTCACTGGAAAAAAATACATAAAGGATGAATTTAGAAATCCAAATGCTCAAATCTCCTAAATTACCTGAAAATATAATTCATATGGCCTGAAGGTGACTTCGTTGATTTTTGTTTTAAAACAAGTCATCCCATGCAGCTGAGGCTAGAATCTGCTGTGTAGGACATCTGCCCTCAAACTTACAACCTTCCAGACTCTACATCCCAACTGCAAAGAAGGTACTGAGTCAGAGGAATGGAATCTTCAATGCTGCAATGTGGATGTGCAAGGGACAAGGAACCCCTAAACTCAGTCCTGATTCTCCTCAGGACCCACTCCACTGCCTGTCTTTATTTCTAGGCCTAAAACTAGGTCCAAGCAAGGCTCAGTAGGTGCCTTTAGACGAGATACACAGTGTGACACAAGAAGAGGTTCATTCCACAGAAATGATCTGCATTTGCTAACCTATGTAAGCATAAGTCCCTAGAACATGAACAGAGGTATGTGTTAAGGGTGTAGGCTCATGGTAGAGTGAGCATTGAGTTGGGTCAGAGTAGATTTACGAATATGGATTCACTTAGCAGACATCCTGCATCTACAGAATTGCAGAGCATTAAGAATTCGAACAGTTGGGTTGCCTAGTTTGATGAAACATGGACAAAATCGAGCTTGATTGAGCAAGTTGAAAATGCTGGACTTGCATTGGTTTAATGTAGAAGAAGGGACTCAGGCTTAGCGAGAACACTGTGTTACATTGGAATTACACTTAAAACCTACTAACCCACTGTAGGAAGTTCAGAAAGCAGCCTTTAACCAGAGTTATAAAAATAAACATGGGTGGAAATCTCTATCCTTGAAAGTTTTGAATGTCTTCTTTGTAAACTACACCTTGGAGTGGGAACTTCAATCACTAAAGCAGAATGCAACCTGAGAGAGAGAGAAAGAAAGAGAGGGGAGTGGTGAGGAAGACAGAAGGAAGTTGGGAAGGAAGAAAGGAAGGAAAAGTAGCTGCTGTGATCATTGTAAGGTCCCAGCAGGCATGCTGATATATTTTATATTCCTCCTAAGATGAAATTAATTTCATTCAATCTGCCTCCTCTCATATCCAAAGGAGAAGCACAGTGCCTAGAGAGCCTCCTCCAATTTTGGAGGCATCACATTTCTCATCTGGACATACTACTTAGACCCATTTCTTTGTAAAGTTGAAGCCTTGAATCAGACATGCTTCTACACTTTGGTCACATGAACCAGTAGGCAAAGTGGTGCTTGAAATGACAGTGGCAGACAGGAATGGTGTGTGGACCCTTTGGCAGACTTGTACGTAGCAGAAACCCTTGAGACTTTAAAGCAAATCCCTGTCATTCTTTGTGGGTAACCATTCCCCTTTTGAGAAATAACTTTGCCTTGCTACCAAGGCTTTTGAGTCTAGTTGCTTAACTATGGGTTACATGTTATTTTGTGGCCTGAGGTGCTCATAAAGCATAGAGTATAATTTGACCCACTGAGTCCTGAATTTGAGCTCACACAGTAGCCCTCCATAATCAGATAGAATGGAGTACCAGCAACTGGGTGTGAAGGGATCTGGAAGTCACTAACAAGTTACATGAAGAAATGACCCAAATACCTTTGATCTCATATCCTGCTATGATGCTTTCTCTCTCTTGGTCCACATCTGTGGATTCATCTCAGCTTAAGAAAGGACTTAGGCCTGCTTTAAGATGATGCTATGCATGGGTACTACCCAAAAGTAGACAGATGCCACACCGCAGGCTCTTTCTGGGACATTCTTGAAGGACAGTGCTTAAGAACAACCATCTTACTAGACATTTGAGTAGCATATCTTTTTGTTCATTGTGCTTGGAAGGAGAAATAGCCAGATATGTAATTATAAATTAATCTATGAATTGCAACCAATGCTTTAGTTAGACAGTGAACATGATTTAGTTAGAAGGAACATGATTTGGAAATTTGAGACTAGGAAATTTAAATTAAACTAGGAAATATAATTTATACAGCGAAAGCTCTCTGAATGTTTGACTGGAGATGATGTTTGTGTTCTATGTGAGTGCTTACCAAAGGGTAGCCTCAGTATGAAAGATTTTAACGATCAAGCGGATAAGGTGGCCCGTTGTGGAGGAACCCTGGGCCTCTTTCCCCATAGGCCCTTGTTATCACCAAATGGACCCATAAACAAGAGGGTGTGGATGAAGGTTATACATGGTATCCACAATATGAACTTCCGTGCACCAGAACTGACCTGGCTAAAGCCAGAGCTGGGAACTCAAGCTGCCCACAGCAAAAAGCAGCGTTGAGTTCCCAATATGGCACCATTCCTATCTCTGAGCGTGACTAATTGGCAACTTGGTAGCAGTTTGTTCACTCTGGACAAATTCCATCCTGGGAGAAACATGTATTCTCACCAGGACTAACATTTTCTTTGGGTATGAATATACCTTCCCTGAATGCAAAGCTTTGGCCAAAATGACCATCAGTGAACTTACCAAAACTCTTCCCTACAGTCACTTCACAGAAAGAAACTCATTTCATAGGAAATGAAATGTCCTACATATCCCAAACTCCAGAACTCCACAGGTCTTGTTTCCTACTATCCTGAAGCAGCTAGCAACCTTTGAAGACTCAGTTACAATACAACTATGTGGCAATACCACACAGGGATGCAGCAAGTTTCTCCAGAAAGTTGTATAGATTCTGAATTTATAGCCAGTCTTTAATGCTATTTCTCCAATAGCCAGGATTCACAGGTCCATAAAACAAAGGGGAGATGTGGGAGAGATACCATGTCCATGTACTATTAGCCTAAGTGATCTACTAACAGAAATGTTGCTTCCTGTCCCTGCTTCCTATTCTTGCTCAAGCCATGCTTTTGTGCTCTGCTGGCCTAGAGGATTTGGTTCCAGAGGGAGGAATATTTCCCTTAGGAGACACAAAGATTCTATTGATCTGAAGGCAGACTGTTGCCAAGCTCCCAGTGATTCTTGCTCCAAAGGCAAAGAAGGAAGCTATTATGCTAACTGGGTTGATTGATATTGCATCCAGTGAGGAAAGTAGACTGCAACTTCACCATGGAGGTAAGAAAGAGTATGTCTGAAATGCAGGGAATCCCTTAGGAAGTATCTCAGTAGAACTAATTCCTAGGATTAAAAGAGTTGTGAAGTTTCCTTGGAGGCCTATTAGTAGTCTTGACATTTTGGGAATGAAGATTTGGGTCACCAGGTATACAGTTATGATCAGCTGAAGTGCTTATTGTAGCAAAGTAAATATAGACTGGATAGCAGGAGAAAGTACTTATAAATACCAGTTGTAATCACATGAGTCATTAGTTACAGACTAAATGTTTCATGAGCATTTCCTACTTATAAGTCCTATGTTTATATGTGCATGTAGAACAATCAGCTCTGTATCTCCCTCCCTCCTTTATTCCCTTATGTTGTAACATAAGCTATACATATATGTGCCATTTTCCTTATTTAAGTTATGTAGTACCACAAAAATAGTAGATATCACACAAGGATTTTCTCTAATCAAGAAGGGATTAGTGTGTTTTTTTATTGTATGCAAGATAGGTGTATCTTGTTTAGCAGAATTACAGCCTTGATTTTCTTGGACAACAAAGAAATCTCTAGACATTAAGTTTGGTTTAAAGAAATGCATGTGGGTGCACAGTGTTGAGGGCTGGACTTGTGGTGGCTAATTTTCTGTCAACTTGACTGGCTCACAGAGAACACAGATAACTGGTCAAACTATTCTGAGGGAGTCTATAAGAATATTTTCATATGAAATTAAAATTTGAATCCAGACTAAGAAAGCAGATTTTCTTCCCAGATGTCTGAGTAGAATATAAAAGCTGAAGAGGGAACTTCCACACATGACCTTCAACCCTGAACATCAGACATTTTATTGACTTCAGATTTGAAAGGAATTGCTTGTTCTTTGGTCACAGGCCTCCTGACTTCAACTATACCAAAAGGACCTCCAGTTTTTTGGTCTTGATTATGACTGAAATACAATAGGGTTCCTACATTTCTAATCCTCTAAAAGCAGATCTGGGGACTTCAAATTCTCCAAAATCTCATGACCAGTTCCTTCAAACAAATCTCAGCTATCAGATAGAGAGACAGACAGACAGACAGACAGACAGACAGGATTTAGTCTTACCTATCAAGAAACAACCCTGATTAATAAAATGGTTACCTTTACAGTTTCCCAAAGTTAGACTACTTTGTCTAAATTCCCAAACAAAATCACATGAAGTATTTCTCTACCTGTAAATGATGCAAATGTCTTATTGAAGCATATCATTCATATAAAATCACATAAAAATATCAAATGTACATTTGAATTGTCATAAATGGAATATTGCACAATTGAGAACTCTCTTTCAGTGATTAATCTTTCCATGGTAACTGTTATCCCTACTAAAACTATAGATTTGTATTGTCTGCTTCAGAAATTTATAATAAATGGAGTTATACAATGTGTAATCCTTTGTATCTGACTTATCTCCACAACATTGTATTTGTGAAGTTTATCCTCGCCACGGCACATTATTTTATGCCGTTGTTGTTCTACACTATCCCATAACAAGTCATGTGTTCAGTTTTAGCCCTAAGGAGTTGTCCTCTAGGGAGCAGAAACATGTCGGGGGAGGGAGGGAAATCTGAAACACATGAAAGGAAGGAGGAATGGTGAATAAATGCAGTCATTTTATTCAATGTACATTGTATAAAAACTGAACTATGTAACTTGAAGGTAGAAATGACGGGCTCTGACTTAAGGGATCAGAACATCATTGTACAGCTGCTCAATAATAATTTTTTTAAAGAATTCTGTTACTTTGATCATTCTTCAACATGTGCTTGGGGAATTTATATCTATGATTATTTAATAGAATACTTATTAACACCACATGTAACTTTAGTAAGAATCGGACATCTAATTAACTTTGATCTAGGAACATGATAGTTTCTCCACGTAAATTTTCTCCCCATCTTCCATACTTGCTTAGGGTGACATCCATTGGCCCCAGAGATGGAGAAACAATAAAAAGAAATTTTGACTTCTCTTTGACCTGTCAATGTGACACTGTTTTGTGAAAACATTATCTGAGCCATCTTTTTTGTTTCTGAGGCTCGTTTCTTTTCTAATGTTTCATAATTTTAGTTGTATAAAGGAGTTGCCACTTCACAAAGCAGTGTATGAATACAATGCATATTAATCAATGACATCTCTTTCAACATTCTCATCTAGTCCTCTCTTCCCATTGCTTCCTCACTTTATTTGTGTGTGTGTGTGTGTGTGTGTGTGTGTGTGTGTGTGTGTGTGTGTGATTTGAACTCTGGGTCTGGGCATTGTCCCTGAGCTCTTCAGCTCAAGGCTACCTCCCTACCCCTTGAGCCACAGTGCCACTTCTGGTTTTCTGGTGGTTAATTGAAGATAAGTTTAGTGCTTGGGCTGCCTTTGAATTGTGATCCTCAGATCTCAGCCTCCTAAGTAGCTAGGATTCTAGGCGTGCAGGTATGAGCCACCGGTGCCCACCCACACTTATGTTTTTCCAGTCCTGGGGCTTGAACTCTGGGACTGTGAGCATCTTTTGCTCAAAATAGTGTACTTGAGGTACAGTACTACTACATATAGCTTTTTCTAAGTAGTTCATTGGAGATAACAGTCTCATGGACTTTTCTACCCAAGCTGGCTTTGAACCACACTCCTCAGATCTCAGTCTCCTGAGTAACTAGGTGGGAGAAACCTGCACCCAGCCCTTCCCTCACTTTCTTTAAATTTTGTAGGATATACATTGAATTCTTGAATGCCGTCTACCCGCTTCTCTACTTCATTTGTCTGCTCCTGTCTCTATGACCCCACCCCACCCTGTTCAGGGCTTCCTATTGTTCATTTTGTTGAACTTTGACTTTGTCTTTCTAAGGAATTACATGATTTTTAATTTTTTTTTATTTTTGTCAGTCCTGGGGCTTGCACTCAAGGCCTGAGCACTGTCCTCAGACACTTTTTGCTCAAAGCTAGTGCTCTGCCACTTGAGCCACAGTGCCACACCCGGCTTTTTCTGTGTATGTGGTTCCGGGGAATCAAACCCAGGGCTTCATGTATGCTAAGCTAGCACACTACCTCTAAGCCACTCTCCCAGTCCATGATTTGAGTTTCTCCCACATTTTCTTGATCCATTCATGCATTGAGGGACATCTGGGTTGATTCCATACGTTGGCTATTGTGAATAGTGCTGAAATGAACATAAGGAAATGCAAATCTAAACAGCCCTGTGATTCCACCTCATCATATTTATAATGGCCATTATCAAGGAAATCAAACAATAACAAATGCTGGTGAACATGCAACCAAAAGGGGACTCTAATACACTGTGGGTGGGGCTGCAAGCTTGTTCAATCACTCTGGAAAGCAAAATGGCAGTTCCTCAGAAGACTACACAAAGAATTACCTTATGATCCAGCAATTCTACTCCTGAGGATTTATCCAAAGCGTTACAAACTAGAACCCAGTAAAGCCACCAGTACCGTCATGGCCACCCCCTCATATCCAACTTCTCCTTCTGAGAGTAAACATGGAGCCTTTGCACCATGCTCCATCATTAACATTCACAGTATGCTCTTTTGGCTTTGATGCTTAGTCATCTCCCGCTCATTCAGCTTTATGCAGTTGACCTTTTCAATGTACTGGAGAGCCCTCTGGGTCATTTTAGAGACTTCCTCTTCTAACTCATGCACGTTGAGTCACTGTCTTGTTTGCAATCTTGCCTTGAAACGAAACAAAACATCTGCATCAATAAAATCTTGGACACATGTCTTACCATGTCAAAACTTTCTTTGAAACAAATGAAATCAAGGAATGCCATGAATTTCCCAGCCATTGTGCCTTAGCCAAGTGAGGCTTCTAGCTGATAGTATAAAAATAAATCTGGTCATTGGGAGGAGGTGGGAGGAGGGAAATGGGGACAAAAATCATGAGAAGGGGTATCAATGTGTAAGAAGTGATGCACCTCCTATCTGGCAAATGTAACTGTAACCCCTCTATACATTACCTCGACAAGAAAAAATAAAATTAAAAAAATAAATCTGGTATATGCTGATGCTGAGGCCCTGATTGAAACTACAAAATTTGTTTGGGGAAAATGGACCCATTCTAACATTATCCAGGTGACTGTGCCTTCCTTGTTGTCATTTGATCAAAACTGCAAATCTAACCTCTGTGCCCCTCCCCTAGCAGGAACCCTCAAGACCTAGTAAAAGGTTTAGGAACATTAATTTGTACTAGTATTGGAGAGCATTAATGGTAAACCAGGCTGCAGTCTTATCTCAGGCTGTGTTACCACTTACTCCATTAAGTTCCCCTCTTTTACACAATTCCAGGAGAGAAACAGACCACACTCTTGGTACTTGCTAGTGATCTCAGGCCTCAAGGAGAAGATATTACACCTTTATATGAACCACTTCACTACATGCCACTCCAGTGTAGACCCATCCATTCTTCAGCTTTGTCAACCACCTCCACAGTGACTCTTCTTTGGCTAAATCTAAGAAGAGAAACCCTGGGAACCAGAAGCATTTGATTGCGCAGGATGATGGCAAGAAGGGCGTGAAAAAGCACCCAGGGTTATACAGGCCTATGGTAGCTGACTTCTTCTACCTCTGTCTCCCTCCACCTATTCTTTCCCAGAAGTTCCTCCCAATTCCTCATTCTGTGAGGAAAATGCACATATCTATAGCCATTAAACTTGGCCCAGGAGAAAAGCCTGACCTTGATTATCTGTGGCTACTTTGAGTTCTCAGGAAGACATAGTAAACCTAAGTCACTATTTTAAAACAGTATAAGAATTCTCAAGTGATGAAAAACTTGCAATGTAATCATTTCCAATAGCCATAAGAAAATGAGTGCCACACTCAGCTGGGAACTAATGGCTCACACCTGTAATCCTAGCTACTCAGAAGGCTGAGATGAGAGGATTGTGGCTAGAATCCAGACCAGGCAGGAAAGTCCATGAGACTCTTCCAGAAACCTGGAAGTGGCGCTGTGGCTCAAAGTACTAGAATGCTAACTTTGAGTGAATAACCTCAGAGTCAAGGCCCAAACTCTGAGGTTAAGCCCCATGATCAACAAAAAATAAGAATTTTAAAAATGGCAGACTCTTTAACAAAGTGGTATCTGAGTATCACCTGACAAAGTAGTATCTGAGCATCAACAAATAATCATATCTAAAAATCACCAAGCCCTTTGGAGATTCCAGGGTAGAACATTTCAGTTAAAATGAAGGATGTGCTAAGACCCCAGATGGAGGTTAGCATGACAATTTTGAGAAACAGAGAGAAAGTCAATGTTCCTTACAATATGTCATTTCCTGGGGCCTGCTAAGAATATACTTCCCATCCTCAGACTCCCACAGATATTTATTTCAGTGAGATAAATCTCAAAGCCTCTCCTCACAATAAAGAGAGAGGATGGGAGATGGTCAGTGAAGTTATTCTTGAGAAGAATGATCTAGAACTTGAGCATAAACACACAATAAAACATTAGATCATTAGCTATTATTAATGTGAAACTCATTCTTGTCTACTTTGTGTGATATATATTACTAGAGAGGGAATACTGAGTAACTATCCTCTCTTGATGTTTGGGCATCCTATAAAATAAAACCAGTCATTGAATTCTTTGAAAAGATCCCGTGTCCAGGAGGCAGTAGTCTACAATTCTGACCAACATAACTAAGAAGACATTAAACAATAGAATCCTCTGCTAGGACTATCCTACACATACAGCAATTATTACAGTTGAGGGAAACAATGGAGTCTATGTTTTGGGGGTTATTCTTTCCAATGGAAGCATATAATTCTATTACATATGTTACGTATATGTATCATATTTTCTTGATCCATGACCCAGATAAGATCATGTTAAGCGAAATAAAATCCAAAACATGGAAATAAGAGGTTTGTCTTAGTTGTTGTTGTTTTAATGTACTGTGTGAACTTATTTCTTTTTTCTTGTATTTTTCCCTTTGGTTTATCCCCTGTTGTCACTGTATTTCATTTTAGTACCCTGTGTTTTGTATATATGTTTGTCTGAATTGAGGAAGGGAAGGGGCACAACAAAATGGTGAGACAAAGGGCAAGGGATGAATCAATGCAACCCGCAATACTCACAAGACAGTGTGTTGGAAATGAACTTCATAACTTGTGGGAGGTGTCAGGGGAGGGAAACTGGGAGTAAAACAAGGGAGGGGCAACAATATTCAACAATGTACTCATTGCATTAATTAGGTAACCCCTCTGTAGGTCACCTTGACCATAAAAGTAAATTTTTAAAAAATAGGATTAACTTCACATTGAAAAAAATGTCTCTTGGTGTGCATGTGACTAGTGGTAAAGTAAAATAAGCTTATGAATCTGTCATTGCCTCTTTCTGGAAGTGGCTAAGAGTAAAACATGGTAAAATCAAAGTCCATTTTATGATATATGTACCATGATTACAAGATGTCTTGGATATTTCTTTTAAAAAATGAAACTCTCATTTAAAAAATAAGAGGTCATTCACATTTTTCTCCCGATGCAAATGAGTAGTGGCCAGTATGCTTTGTTACTGGCTACTCCATTCCACTGCTGCTCTGAGGACCAGAGGGCTAGCCAGGCTTACCCCTACTCTGACAACGCATTTCCACGCTGGATTCCAAAGCTGGCACAGGTAGGCAAGGGATGTCAGAGGCACTGGCAGGACAGCAGAGGTCCTCCATGCCCTGACTGAAGGGCTGAAGTGGCACTTGATCGAGTTCAGGAAAACTGAACTCTTCATCCTACATAGAAGACCAATGTCCATTGTCCATCCTATAAAATAAACAGTGTCTACACCAAATGTGTCTGAACCAAATGAGGTTCTAAGCGTGAATTCTTAACTGGGTAGGATTAATATCCTTATAAACAAAGACAAACACTGGTGTGTTCTGTCTGCCTCTCCCTGTCTCTCTGTCTCTGTGTCTCTCTCCCTTTCACCCCCCTCACTTTCTCTCCCTTCTCCTTTCTCCACGTGAGATGATACAGTAAAACAAAGAAGATAGCCACCTAAAAAACTATGACACAGCTCTCATTGGGAGCCAAGTGAGCCAGCATCAGGATCTTGGATTCCTGGATTCCCAGCCTCCAAAAAGCTATGAAAAAAAATAAATGTCCATTCTCTTAGCCCCTCCATCTGTGTTATTTATCCTGGAAGCCCGAGCTGACTTAAGCTTTCATCAGCATCCTCTGAATACCTCTCTTGCCTGATGTTCCTTCCTAACACACATCACCACCTGGATAATTATATGTTCATCTGTCATTAGTGATTTTTAATATCTTCTGATCAGACTACATAGTCCATGAGGAAAAACTTTATCTGTTTAATCACTGCTATTTCTCTGACATCTAAAAAAATGTGGCTGTCTATAAACATTTCCTGAAAATGTGGAATACATGAGAAAATAGAGATATTTTTGAGTATTCATTAATAACGGAAGAACAGCCTTGCTCTTTCACCAACTGAAAGCTCACCATGTCTCACCTTCCTAGAAAAATGGCAGATGTTTCCCCAAGGTAGAACACAGGAAACTTATCAGGGAGAGAAGAGCAGAAATGGATCTGCACTGGTGTGGGATGTCAGATGATTTGAGACAGTGCAGAGACCAGAATTTGGTACTATAGTGGGGATGTTTCATTTTTATATCTCTTCATACATTGCCTTGTATTGCAGTGCCTCTCACCCTCAGTACCTGTTCAAATCGCTCAGGCTAGAGATTCTTACCCACTGGGAAAATGTGATTCATCTCTCATTACAGACTTATGAGGTGGGCTTTGGATCTGCTGCCACACTGCAGGTACATCTCAGAGCTTCTAAGAGCACTGGGACTCATTTCCATGGCAGGCTTGCTAAGGGTGTCCACAGAGACATTGCCTCATGGATCTGTGCTTGATATGTTGATGTCAGACCATTAACTTTATTTAAGACTCCAAAAGAGATAAGTCTGCAATGACTCTGGCACAGATGAGCATGAAGTAACACAAATACTTATTCCTTAGGTTGACTGAATCTCATATTTCTTAAAAGTGGACTATTCAGTCTCCATATCCAATGGCTAAATAAAATCCCTGATATCATATAATCTTGGGTTGCTTATATTAAATTGTTTACGATTAGAACACAAAAAGCAATTACAAGAAGAATTGAGCAGGGCTCTGATGGCTCATGGCTATAATTTTAACTACTCAGCAGGCTGAGATCTGAGGATCATGGTTCAAAGTGGGCCTGAGCAAGAAAGTCTGTGATACTCTTATCTACAGTAAACTACTTAAAAAATAAAAAGCTGAAAGTGGAGCTGTGGCTCAAGCAATAAAGCACTAGCTTGAGCACAAAAGCTCAGGAATACTGTCCAGGTCCAGCCCCTGGATCAGAAAATAAAGAAATAAATAAATAGCAAGAATCAACAGGCTTGGATCAAAAGGTAGGCACCATTGGAAAAGGGGAAAATCTAACAAAGGCAGTGAATGAAGATGAGGATGAGTGGGTCATATTGCATCACCCATCTATGATATTCTAATAGAAAAGTTAAGATCAAAAGGAAAAGCAAAGTTGGCTCCTTCTTCAGAGTCCAGGATTTTCAGGATTGAAACTCAATCCTGTTGCTCCTTGGCTGTCGAAACATCACTCCCATATTCCCGCTCTGTCTTCATGTGACTTCCCTTGCTGTATCTCCATCTTCTCTTATCCTAACTCTTAAAATGGTGTCATCATTAGACTTAAGGACCCACTCAAATCCAAGATGACTTTGTCTGGAGGTGCTTAGCCTCAATTATATCTACAATGATCTTAATATGACCATATTCTAAGGTTCACGGGTTAGGACATGGATAAATTTTTTTTAGAAGATGCTATTCATGCAGGACTCTTAACCCAAGTTCTCAGCACATACCAGTCTCAAGTCACAAATACTGGTTGTGGTTTGATCGTAAAGTACAAATGGGACAGGTGGGAATGAGTTGTTTCTAATCTTTAATGTGCATTCTCTTTTATTCTTTCTTCAAAACTCTGCTCGACTTATATCTTACCAAACAATCAAATAATCTCTATAGAATCCAGTCACGGCTTCCCCTCAGTCCCACTTGTTCAGACCTCTCCATTTCCATGAATTCAAATGTAGTTATAGAGAACATTGAAATGAATATAGGCTTTAGCTCATGACCCTGTCCCTTATAGACACATCATGTCACCAGGTACTCACTCTCTCTGGGGTTTAGTCTCCTAATCTGTGAAGTAAGAGGTATATAAAATTAATGTCACTGTAAATAGAGCACTGAACTCCTCCTCCTGCTCACACCCAGCAAGAGTTCTGCCAATGCTAATGAGTGTTATCCATCTTCCAGGTACATACTTTATCTTTCCGTGATTGAGGGTCTCATCCTGGTATAGCAAACTGATGGGCATTTTGGGGAGTTTTCCTGAGGCTAGAAAAGAGACTTAACTGCCCTTCAACAATCCACAAATGGATTTTTCACGTGCTCTGAAATTCTTTGAAAGCTTAGGAATGCCCTTGAATCTGAATGCATCAGTGCTGTTTCTCTGTTTAGGAAGGCATGCCCGTTCACTATCACTGATCGTGGGCATTAATCCTAATTTAACACCTCCTCCAAAAAGAAATTACCTTTCGATAACAACCTTTTCTCTCCTTACACCCCGTTCTCTGTATTAGCTTTCCAACTATTCTTTACAACTACTCTTTAGGGGCCGGGGGTGTGGCCTAGTGGTAGAATGCTTGACTAGCATACACAAAGCCCTGGGTTTGATTCCTGGGTACCACATACACAGAAAAAGCTGGAAGTGGTGCTGTGGCTCAAGTGGTAGAGCACCAGCCTTGAGAAAGCCTAACAACAGTGCCCGGGTCCTGAGTTCATGCCCCAGAATTGGCAAAGCAAAACAAAAACAAAAATATTCTTTAAATAAGCCTGTCTCCTTATTTTCCTTGTGAATGCTGAATTTTAACAGTCTGTTGCTTCTTAAAGACTCTAATACTGTTTTAAGTTACAACATTTTGACTTGGCCTAACAACAGGTATAAGCTAACCATTGCAAGATTGTAATGTCAAATTAAAAATGAAACTTTGAATTTCTCTGGCACATTCTGAATGCTGGTCAAAATGATAGCCGGAAGCTTAACAGAATACCTCCAGAGTCTTTGGAGCCAGAACAATTGATGATAATCAGTCTTGTTTGAATGATTAATATATTTCCTTTCCTCCTAATTTCATGGGAGTGACAAATCTGCATATTGTTTGTAAGATAAAGTAACATGTCACCATGATTCATAAATCATGTTGATAAGCCAATTACTGTGTCCCTCCATCTCCCTAGATAGAAGAATACCATTATTTCCTGGAAGGATTCTAACTGCTACTTCTTAACTCTTTCATCTACTTCCAAGGCCAAGATCAGAATTAACCATTGTCAGTCTGTGTACCTAATCTAGTCCTTCAGTAAACTTTGGCTAATATAGTATACTGGTTTTCTTTTAGGAGCACTTTTTTCTGATTCATAATTGTCCCTACTGTTCTTGATTGTATTTTTCCCATTTATGTTATTGATTACTCCCTGAACTCACTTGAGTTTAGAGTTATTAATAACTCCTGGTAGGCACACCCATTCAGGACTGCCTTTGTCATTCTGAGTCATAGATTTATATTTTAAGCTTACTCAGAGTTAATTGTCAGATTGCTTGATTCCAAAAACCACATGCTAAATTTCATTAAGTTATAGCACTTTGGTATTTCCTAAATTGTGACATTTTGGTTTTACGATGTAATAAAACAACAGGAACAATATGCCTGGACTTTTTCCTCAGTAAAATACTTGAGTTTTATAACTTAATATTTTAATTAAAAGCAAAGCCTGTCAGATTAAACCCAGAACAAAGTTTAAGATGCACCTATGAGCTTGACTATATGATGCAGTAAACAATGAGATCATATTCTCTTTCCTACTTTGACCAAGAAATTCTACAGGACTAACATAAACATAGTAGCCTCCCCCCAAGCACACACAAACACACTAATATTTATGTTGTCCAATAAAAAAAATGACCTGCCTTGAGTTCTCTGGTACATTTGGACTGCTCATCAAAATGAGTCCCGGAAGTAGTACTGAAGAGTTCAATACCGTCTTCAGAGCCTTCTCAAGCAGATGGGTGTTATTCTACCAATTAAGCCTTCCTTGACCAAACTCATTTGCTTAGCAAACTGTTTTTGCATACAACATCTACTTCCTGGCCTTGCAAAGGCAAATGCAAGCTGATAGGTGAAATCTGTGATAACTACTGAAACTGAGGCCATCAGCCTGGCAAGTGACTAAGGCACCCCAAACAGTTAACAGATTTTCATGAGACCTTGATCGTATCTCAAAAGTGCTCAGTTCATTTTCTTCCTCTGTCAAAGAGAGAGCTTATGTCTTCCTCAAGCTCAAATTGTTTCTGGTTTGTCCCCAAGATTTACAATGTTGTAGTTAGGTATGTTCAGTAAATGACTAAAAGTTTAGGAGAGGGAGTTTTTATAAAAACAGAATTCCATGTTTTCTGAGGTCAACATGGCTTTGCAAACATAGTTAAGATTCCAAAGCAAAATAGTTCTTCTCTTCCCAGAGACTTGCTGTAATTCCCTTAAGTGGCATTTCATGTCTTTTAGGTGTGAAGATCAGCTGATGACTGCTTCTATCTATCTAAAGGTTTTCATGGAATTATCAGCAGAAATCTTGGGCAGTTTCATCTGAAACAGAAGATTTAAAGGGCTTCTTCAGTTCTTTTACCTTGACAGAAGTAGATCTGAAGTTAGGAGCCACAGGGTTTCCAATTTGTTCATGCGGTGGGCTCTTGTTCTACTTCAGTGAAGGAGGACAGGAAAGGAGGTCACAGGCCCATCTCTTCTCCTTGTGAATCTTTGCTTCCTAGGGTTTAATTCTAGTGACTCATCTTCAGGATTAGTTTAAGTGGCCTGGAAATAACCCCACTGTTTTAAATGATGAATTATCTTTTGATGTACAGGGAGAAAGTGGGAACTGATTTTTAAAGTCACAAATACAGGATACCAACCTCTTCAGTGTAGGATTCAGATTGTGAAATGTAAACAGTAGAAGGAATATATGTTTCTTCAAATTTTTCAACCTGAACATTTGTGGGGGTTTTGTTGTTGTTGTTGTTGGGTTGGTTGGTTTTTTTTTCTATGAATGAGAACAAAGTTGTCTGAAACTTGCACGTCCAATTAACTAAAGAAATTTAAAAAAATAATGCCTATTAAGCAACTCATTCTTAGAACAGTTCCTACATGTGAGCTTTGGCTTTTCTTCTGGGTGATAATCAGTACTGGAGAAATGAAAATACTCTATTATGTATTTAAACTGTCACCAGGATTGCTACTCGACTGCCCTTCAGTGAAATGAACAATGTGTAGTGGCATTCTAAAAACCTACTGCTTAATGAATTTGGATCTATTTTTTCTAGAAAGGTTTGATGAAAATGAAAAAAAAACATCTTTTGAAAGTCGTATTAATTCAGATTTATTACTTATAAGACATGAAAATCTGACTCAAAATAGCACTTAAGAAATAAAGGTAACGTGGCTGGTAAGTCTGAGATTTCTGAAATTTGTATCTGGTGAGGTTTGGTGAGATTTGCCTGTCTGTTTGTCTCTCTCTCCCCCTCCTGCCCTTCCTCTCGCTTTCTGTCTCTCTTTCTCTCTCTCTCCATCTGCTGGGTTTGCCTCATTCTCATAGCCCAAAGCCTACTTTGTCCTTACAGCTCCAAAAAGAGGTTTTCATGCTGGTGCTTTGATGGGCTTTCTTTGAGTTCGGTGCCTATGGCTGAACCCATCACTATGGTCATAATAATGAGCTATGCTAGTTGATCAGGTTGGGGTCACGAGCTATCCCAAGGAAAGCAAGGTGCTTGTCCTAAGGACATGTTGGGGCTGGCAGTTTTGGGAAGGAAGAGAAGCTGGCAGGCACTCCCAACACACAGCAGGACATATATTAGCTTCTCCACAAGCACATTGCTGGAGAGCTGGCAGTGAAGTCCAAGCTCAGGCAGAGCTTTCTTCCCTATACAATGATCTGCTAAGGACTCCTAGTACTTGCGGTGACCCATGAACACTTTGAAACCTCCCTGCCCCAAAACTATGCCATGCCCTGAGGCACCTTCTAATAAATGACTGAAATGGAGACACTCAAAATTTTATTACTGATGGATGCCAGTGGATCATACCTGTAATCCTAGCTACTCAGGAAGCTGAAATCTGAGAACTATAGTTCAAAGCCAGTATGAGCAGCAAAGTCTGTGAAACTCTTAGCTCCAATTAACCAGCAAAAAGCTGTAAGTGAAACTGTGGCTTAAATAATATAGTGCTATAGTGCTAGCCTAAAGCCCAGGATCAATATTCAGGCCCAGAATTAAAGCACAAAGACCACTACACACACACACACACACACACACACACACACACACACACACACACACACACTAATATAAATACAAAAGACAAATGACATAAATAAAATACCATCTTATTATCAAAGTATCAGAAAAACATTTGCCTTTTTTTCTTCTGGTGATTGAGTCTGGGGCACTGCACATCACAAGTAAGCATTGTAGCACTGAGCCAATCTTCCAGATTGGAATAGCATAGATATGGTCGAAGAAAGTTGTCAACACACTATCCCACTCCATCAGCCGGTGGAAGTGTAAAGTATCTCTGAAATAAGCAATGCAAATGCAAAATCATTTACATTCTGACATGACCTCTTTGTCATGGTTTTCACAACTTACTGTTCCTCTGTCCAGAACACCTGTCTCCCTGAGCACACATATCTGACCATTGGTCTTCACTCTCCTCTCCACAATGACATCTCTTGTCCTGTTTCTTTCTCTCTCTCTCTCTCTCTCTCTCTCTCTCTCTCTCTCTCTCTCTCTCTCTCTCTCTCTCTCCTTCTCCCCCCTCTCTTTTCATATATATATGCATATATGTATGTATATATGAAATCTATTGTATAGATCTCATATATCTCATATATGTTATATATCTCAAATATAAGATATATATCCTAAGGGCCGGGAGTTTGGCCTAGTGGTAGAGTGCTTGCCTAGCATGCACGAAGACCCAGGTTCTATTCCTCAGTACCACATACATAGAAAAATGTCGAAAGTAGTGCTGGGGCTCAAGTGGTAGAGCTCTAGCCTTGAGAAAGTCCAAGGACAGGGCTCAGGCCCTGAGCTGAAGCCCAGGACTGGCAAAAAATATATATATATATATCCTATGATCTCATGATATATGATATGATATATATGATATTTCATATATGAGTTATAATATTACATCATACATCACACATATATTGTATCATATATTACATATGTATTTCGCATTTAACATTATATATCACATACTACATGTGTATCATGTATTTTGTGTATGTGTGTATATGTGTGTGTTTGTGTCTATGTATCACATTTTCATGACCCATTCATCCATCAAACAGTATCGAGGTTGTTGGCTCTTTCCGTGTCTTGGCTATATAAATAATTCAGCAATAGCACAGGTGTGTGAATGTGTTTACTGTATTCTGGCTTACAATCTTCTGGATAAATACCCGAGATTCTTCAAAACATAACACTTCCTCATGATCCAGTGAAACTGCTCTTCCAACAATTTTGATGAATCAGGACTTCTAAAGAATTCTGCTCCTTCTAGGACACAACGTGTTGTCTACAGCTTTCTTTCACTCTTAGAACAGAAAGCACATTGAAATTCCCACTGGACATGGATTCAAACAGCCGATGAAGACTCTGCCATCGTGCGCGATGGAGAAAGGAAGTGGGCTGTCCATCACATAAGGACTGCAAACTTTACACAGTAGCCTGGTCTCTGTGAGGATTTTCTTTCCCCACCCACACTGCTCAGGGGACTTGGCATGCCCTTGTTCCTTCCTGCCTGTCATCTGTCCTCTGTACCCTAGCATTTCTCTGCTATGAATAGTGTTTATATCACTCAGTCAATTCAATGCTATTTCAACTTACTGAGGCAAATGTAAGCAACACTACTAACAAATATAGATTCTGGAATGTAAATGTTAATTTAGTTCTTATTTTATTTTTCTTCTAGAAGTCACAATTGGGGAATAAATGGTAATAAAAGTAATAGGCAGGTACCACCAAACATCTTAACAACCAGGAAATATTTGCTGATGCCACTGAGCCTTTGTTCTACTTGTATGATAAAAATGACACTGACCTGCACAAAGGGATCCGAGCTCCATGCTCCACTGAGAACTCGTGTCTGGATCAGGAGCCATGTTTGTTGGGGTTTGGCAGGGGGGGCTTCTTGAGGGCCTCAGCTTAATAAAAACAAATATAATGGGAATTTGATATTTTTTGTCCTCACTAATGACAGTGTCAAGGGAATTTTTCAATTTTTCAATACCTCTGTTCTTGGCAAAAAAAAAAAAGAACAAGTTGATACTATAGTAAATTCTGTCATTTCTTCAAGAGTTTCAAATATTTTAAACAGAGTACAGTAGGGTTGGATTTCCTGTATCATTTGCAACTATTTTGAATAGACCATGATGCTTAATTTAATTTGTATCAGGGATTTCTACACTGACTGACTATATTTTCTCTGGAAAGTGGTTTCAGAAATCATGACTGCTAGAATATAATTACCTAGACACATTATTTTCCAATAAGACATTGCTCAATTTTGACCATAAGATATGCCTCAGGTCAAAACAAGCTGCTCCATGAAAATAAAGGATAAAACCATATAGAAAGAGAAATTCTCAATATGAAGCTACACTGTGGATGAACACATTGACAAAATTTTACAATATGTTCAGTCAGTTCTGGTCACACAGTTTTACAGATGATATTCAGAAAGACTGGAAGACTTGTCTGATCACAGAGCAGATCAAAGGCTTTCTGCCTTGACTTTTTTTTGCTGGTCCTGGGGCTTGAACTCAGGGCCTGAGCCACTGTCCTTGGGCTTTCTCAAGGATAGGACTCTACCCCTTGAGCCATAGCACCACTTCCAGCTTTGTCTATGTATTTGGTACTGAGGAATCGAACCTGGGTCTTTGTGCATGCTAGGCAAACACTCTACCATTAGGCCAAATTCCTGGCCCTGCCTTGACTTTTTTTTCTTATTTTTTTTCTTTTTTTGCCAGTCCTGGGCTTGGCTCAGGGCTTGAGCACTGTCCTTGGACTTTCTCAAGGCTAGCACTCTACCACTTGAGCCTCAGCACCACTTCCGGCTTTTTGCTATGTATGTGGTACCGAGGAATCGAACCCGGGTCTTCGTGCATGCTAGGCAAGCACTCTACCACTAGGCCAAACTCCCCGCCCCTGCCTTGACTTTTGATGAAATGTTTGTGCATGTCTTTGTAAAATCTGTTTGTTTATTCAATTACTGTAAACTTAATAAATAATTAACAAGTACCAGGCATAGAGAGTTAATTGTGAAATCATGTTATCCCTGCTCTCATGAAGCTTACATTCAAATGGGTAGGACAGATCAACAAATAAATCATTACAACTAAGGATATGAATTATAAAGAGGTGCCCATATATTTATAGTTAAGCTTTTCTGGAGGAACAGAACCAATAGAATATACATTTACTTTGTCAAAAGGGATTTATTCAATTGGCTTACAGAACTGGATAATCCAACAAATGTATACCTTTCTCCCAGAAAATGTAGCATCTGATACTTTCCTAGCTCAAAGAATTTAGTCTCCTTCTTGAATTACAAAGACTGACCATCCTAGCAGAAAAGAAGTAAAAGACACATGAATTGGGAAATTATTCAAATAATTTAGGAGTAATGAGAATTCCATCTCCCCTCTTTCACTCTATAGCTCAATGAACTAAACTTCATATTTTATACGCTAAACAAATGTGTCACTAAACAAAGTGCTCATAAAATATAGTTGCTACTATTGGGGTTGGGGCTTGGCTCATCAGAAGCGCCCTTGCCTGGCAAGCGCAAGACCCTGGGTTCGGGTCCCGGCTCTGGAAAAAAAAGCTATAAAAGACCAAAAAATTATATATATATATATATATATAGTTGCTACTGAGTCTATTGATTACATGGAAGATCCTGACCACACCTGAACCCTTTGGCTTTCTTCAAATCTGTCCCAGAGTCCTTGATGTTCATTTCTAGCTAATATTTATTGTATCTTGTGGATATAAACAGGATTTATTTCTCAAAGTCTCCTTAGGAGTCCCAGTATCAGATTTTGCACACTAGGATGTAACATTTTTGTAGGTGACCATACTGCCTGGCTTAGTAAATAACTTGACCCCTACAGTGATCTAGAATCGACTGCTAATACTTGTCCAAAATCTGGTTGGTTCTTTAACCAGTTGGTTCAGCTGGGATGGTTCTAATGAAGTTGGAGCTATAGAATCAGTTCCCCTGGGGACTAATTAACTTCATACAGGGAAAAAAACCCTTCCAAGTTTCCCTCATAACCCCAGCCACCTATTTTGAAAGTGAGTACACTGGGGTATTCTACATCATTCTCCCTCCAAATTCTACATAGTCCATCTTCTTCCAACTAAAGCTATTGGAAAGGGGATTCATTTGCCAGCTCAGCTTTCTTATTTTTGAATTGCATCTTATCTGTTCGAGTTCCCTAGTCTTCTCATCACCATTAAAATAAGTTTCTACAAAAACCACCAAAATCTGCCCTGAATGAGGACCAGGGCATACATCCAGATATAGAAATAGATAGATTTAAAGGTGACACTTTGACCTTTCCTCCTCATCAGGCCACATTTGGTAATAATGAGTAAAAGTTTACAGATAAATTGGTCTCACTTAACATGGCATTAAGTAAAGGCTCCCCTTTACAACTTCAAAAGATGTGACACTGGCTACAAATCATGAAATCATAGAATCTATTGGTCCCAATGCTTACTGCATTATCCAAAAACTGCTTCAAGTACACAATGGAATAGGATTTTATGGGGCAATTAAGGTTTCAATTCGGAGATGTTACCCTGAAGAGATGTCCAAACCCAAGATTTAACATCTATTCTTAGTCAACTACCATTATATCAGTGTATATAATACACATATCTAGAAGCCCGGAGTGACACAGCAGGGAGAAGGAAGAATACTTACAGGTGACTCACTCGTACATTCTTGCTCAGTTTTGATGTAAGTGGGTAAATGCAGAAACTGCTGTTCAAGAAGGACATATTAACCAGTCTCTAGAACACTTAGGGTTATTATGGATCTAAATTCATGCTACAAAGTTTAGTGGGGAGGTGATCCCAAGAAGTTCCTGTAGTGGAAAAAAGGAAGTCAGGACAAAGTAGTTGATGAGAAAGTTATTAGTGTGGGCAATTAGCGTTCAATTCCATTAGTGATCTCTGACAGACAGTAAAATTTGCTTTTGAACTCTGGATTGAGAAGCTGGAGTCATTTAGGCCCAATATCTACCAATCCTGTTGATATTTTTCCTTTGAACATTAACTCCTTGGTATTTTTGGTCTGACTCACCTGTTCTTGGGGCAAGTGCAATTCACCAGCCAGAGAAGCCCATGGTCCATTAAGAGACAAGTAAAGCCATTGATGTGGTTGAAAATGCTGAGTGCTGAGGGACCACTGAATAACAGTATTTCCTATGTGTTTGAATACATCATGCACATTTCTGGTGTTGTGTAACACACCAAAAATTTTTATCTTTACTCACAAATTTTCCTCTTCTCCAGGTTTCCTCACCATTTCATGTTTTGCAGACATATGAATTTTCATCAACCCCCCCAAATATGTCTCCCAACCCCAGATACCTGTAAATGGAAACTTATTTGAAGAAATAGTGTTTGTTGACCTAATGAAGGGCCTTGAGAGGATCACCTAAGATGGGCCGTACATCCAATGACAAGAGTCCTTGTAAGAGTAACACATTGAGCATTTTGAGACAGAAGTGCAATCTGACCAGTAAGGCAGAGTTTGGAGGGATAGAGCCTAAAGCCAAGGATCTCCTGGCTCCTCAGACTAAATTTATTAACCACATTCTTTCACTAAGACACAGTAAGCGACGCCAAATCCTTCAAATAAGAAGGAAGCACATTGTTCAAGTTGAGGCTTAAGTAAATAGATGATTTGCTAAGTCTAAGTACGTTCTGTGGAATATAAAATTATTTCCATATGAAATCTGAACTACACAAGATGTCCTGTATTTTACCTAGCAACTCTAAATGTGGGTCCCTCTTCACAAAACACTCATTGACTAAGGGTCCACATAGTTCAGTCTCTCATTTCCTTGTCATTTACTCTAGATACATGAGAACATACAACCATCACCAATTTGATCCCTGCCCACCTGCTTCTCAGACTTCTTATAGCTACCATATGGATTTTTATAGCAAGTTTGTTTTAGATAGTTGATTCCTATAGAGAATTTAAACTGCGAGTGTAACTCTGTTTTTTCTTTTAATTTTAGTATCACTCTCCTTCAAGAGTAATAGTCATTTGTCCTTAGTCTTGGCTTCACTTTCCAGTTTCAGTTACCTGTAGTCAACTGCAAACTCAACGCATTAATATTTGCCCAAAGATATTGTTTGCAGTGCTGGAGCTCTAAAGCCAGGGTCTTCCTCTTCCTACCATCCCAGCTTGATGCCTTTGAGAAAAAAGTATTGCATTTCATAACTTTTATTACATGACATCATCATAATTGTTCTGTTAATATTAGCTATTGTTCATTTCTTACTGTACTTAACTTATGTAATAGAATGTTTGTATAGGAAAAAACGTAGTCAGTGTACATTTATTAGAGAATTCATGTATTGAAGGAAACTGTACCTACTGTACAGCTTTCAGGGGAGGTACATACAGTGCCATACTTCTATTCCTTAGACATGTGCAGAATGAGGCCTTGTTTGTTAACATCCAATACGCAGGAACCTGTTTTCTAAGAAGATGATCACTGCTCACCAAGCCAGCTGAGTCAGGATAAAGCTGGATCAATCTGGACAGTATGGGGTGCCTGTTCTATCACCCTCCAATGGCCTAATACTGAACACATGAGTATGTCAAGCTTCCATCACTATCCATCTGACTCCATACTGACGACAGCTGAGTCCAGGCCCAACATCAGGACACTGGCGATCGCCCGAGGTGTTCATCTTCATGATGTCTCTCACTTGCTCAGAAGTTGTTGGTTACACTAGTTTATACTAAAGGTTTGGCCCTCTTATGTGTCTTGACTTGGCTTTCAAAGACTTTGTCCTCTCTTCTTCCTATCTCATCAGCCCCCACCCCTCTAATTCATCTTTTCAAGTCTGTCTCCACCTCCTGATAATGTGTCTGCCTTCAAGATCCACTTTAGCCATGACATGACTCTATTCCACCTGGCCCCAAGTCCCCACATATATCGAGAATATGCTTCATACATTATGATGTTTTCTCTTGTCTTTTCTCCTCACCTAAGTTCTAAGTACTTTAAATTCTGGAATAAGGATATGGAAAATAAAAACTATCCCTGAGGTTGATTTGTGGCACAGTTAGTGTCATTGTACTGTCACTGTGCATTCATTTCCCTCCTATAAACTAGAAAAAGAGAAGTTTCTGTTTGTTTAATGGCTTCCTGACAGTGTACTTATTTGAACAACTTTGAGAATTCTGTAGTATCTTCATATCAACTCGATAAAGTTGGGTGTGTGTGTGTGTGTGTGTGTGTGTGCGCTGATCCTAGGGCTTGGGCACTGTTCCTGAACTTTTTTTGCTCACAGCTAGCACAAGAATTCTTTCATGGTTTTGATAGTGAGTGGTGATGATTCTCAACCCCTGAACTCTGTTTTCCAGGAACCTTCCATTCATTTTGTACATAGTCTAGATTCCAGGCACTTAAACCATTGAAATAGAAACAAGTGAACAAAAATGTGGACTTAGAGGAGCTATATATCAAATGTTCAAAAAGCAGCCAGCATTATACAAGAAGAAGCTAATCAATACATCGTTTCTTTACATTTCCATAGATAGTTGAAAAAACTTAACTCACTGAGTCTCCCAAAACACCACACTTGCTCAGAATTTTGACATAATGGACTTGACAGAGCTCAGGAAGTATTAAAACATCTAAATATAATTGATAGTTCTCCTGAGGGGGAATAAAGAATCAATGTTCTACTTTTCTTCCAGTTTAGTAAAACTGAAAAAAAGCTGACTTCCTTGAAAAAAAAATCTAAATGTTTAATCCAAATAAGTTCTGGGACTTCACATAGCTCCATCTTGCAGAACTGTGTTTAAAAATGCATGGTCCAAAAGCTAAAACGTGACTTAAAGAAAATTTCATTCTTTGTTTGCTATTCTCCTAGAATTTAAAAGGGATAAAATTCCTGCAGTACAGGTACACATCTACAAATCCTCTTTCCTCACAAACCCTATATCCTCCCGTCACTATTTCTTTTCTATATTCAAGATGCAGTGACACCCCTTATCTTCTTAATCCCCAGAATTTTTTCTGACATTCAAACAACATGAATGCTTTCTTTCTTCTACTTATTTCTGTTTCAGCACCCTTTTCTACTTCATCCTCTGCTTTGACATTACACACATAACCCTAAACCAGATTAGCAGAGTGCAACATTCCCAAGTGTGAGTTATTAATAAAGGCTTCCATGGTTTTTATGCTTGTCTATATTTACAATTTTTGCAACTTGACTTCATAGTTCCTGGTAGGAGGCTAAAAGTGCCAGTTCTATAGGCTCAATGGTTTCCCTCATTTGTCATAATCAGTAGAAACCTTGGGCTCTGCTAGCAGAGATTTACAATAGAGCAAAACCTACATATATAAGGCCATATAATATGACGCTAAGTGAAAGGACCTCCAGGATATAGAAACAGAAGCCATATAATGAGTGACTGTTGTCCTTAATGTACTATGTTATCTCTCATCTCTTTTGCTGTCCCTTGGTTATCTCATATTGTTACAATATTTCACCTTGTTATCTGATATATTCTATATATGCTTAATTGGTTATTTGAAATCAGATAGGGAAGGGGAGAAAACAAGATGAAGGGCAGTGGTAGGAAATGGGAACCAAGACATGAGAAAGGATATCAATGTTTGTGAAGTAATGCACCTTCTATCTGGTGAATATAATGTAACCCTTCTATTAATTACAATAAAAATATATGAAAAAAAACTAGCTCACTCCACCCGCCCTGTCTCCCCCACCGTCGGTTAAGAGTGAATATTCATCACACTGTAGAACTTGAAGTGCCAGGATCTGTGCGTTACATATGTTATGCTAACTGTATTCCCTTGACAGACCTGTGAGGTTGATAGCACTTAATGTTCACTTAATAGATGAGACAACTTAAGGCTTAAAGATATTAAGAATCTTGTCAGTAAAAGCCAGGTGGCTGGTGGCTCACATCTGAAATCCTAGTTACACAAGAGGCTGAGATCTGAGAATCACTCTTTGAAGCCAGCCTGGGCAAAAAAGGCTATGTCCAATTAGCAACCAAAAGGATGGAAGTGGTGCTGTGGCTCAAGTGGCAGAGCATCAGCCTTGATTAAAAAAGTTAAGGGACACCTAATTTTGATTATGTTCTAAAATCTAAGTGCCAGTGGTTGTATATAGAGATTCCCTTCTTGAATGTTTGTCTGTTAAACACATTTGAAATATGATGTAAAAATCAATGTTAATAAATTCTTTAATTAAAAAAAGCTGAAAGTGCCAGTTCTGAGTTCTATTCTCACAAGGCACTGCCTACTTCCTCATTCTCTTTCTCAAAACCGTGACATAGCAAGGTGAACAAGCTCATACCACCTTCAGGAAGATGAGTAGAGGAGGCCTACTTGTCCCAGCTAAGAGCTTTCTATAGTAGCCCTTAACCAGCCAATCCAACAATGATAGAGAACAGATATCTCAATTGCTGAACTGGCACTCAAGTCATCTCAGACACACGAACAAACCTGGCTAAAGACACCAGTCAACCATAGTCTTATGTGTGAATTCATCTTTCCTGTGGACAAGCTAACTAATACACGGGTGAAAAGGAGAGAAAATCAGACCTGGACCCAGAGAGGAATACTCACTTGGAATAAATTTTGTTTCCTTTGACAGAGGCTGACATTTGTCAGTGAACATTTCTTATAGCATTACCAGACTTCATTGTGTTATCATTCTGTTTTTCTTTTGGGCTTTTCTACCAAAATATCTGGTCAGAATATGAAAACTATCCAAAAATATCTTATTACAAATACAGGAGCATTTTATCTTCTACTTGACCTTAATAGTTGAACCTGTAATCCAAAGTTGAGGGTTTTCCTACCACCTACCTGGCTGCTGGTTAGAGTCCACTGCCTAAGAGTTTTATCTGACAGCCTTTCCTATTGCATCAAAAAAGCATTTGTCATAATTCACAAAAGGTTTATGGATAAGCAACAGCACTGTGTACATCATTGGTTTCTGATGGAGCTGTAATAAAATCTACATATTTGCTTCATCCTCTTAGGAAATATTCACCTTCTGAGAATATTTGTTTGACTTCAGACATTTTTTACATAAATTATTTTGAAGTTAGGGTATACCAATGAGTCACTTCAAAAGGAACTACTTCAATCACATCCAAAAATTCTATAACTTGGTTTTTGAAAAGCTAGGCTAGAACATAATACTGAGAATAGAGCATATGTTCAAGTGTTAACAAATATGCACACCTTGAGATAAATTGGAGTCGAAAATGGTATGTAATGTCACCATCTGGTGACTTCTCCAAATGTTACAACTACCTCCATGCCAACAACCACCATTTTAGTCATGTGTTAAGCAAGAAGAGATCAGTTTTTAAAGACAGGTAGAAATTGTATAGTCATCCTTGAGAAGCTCATAAAGGACTGGATATCTCCGTATCTTTGGGGTTCTTTGCTTACAACATAGAAATCTCAACTGTCACAAACTGAGCAAAAAGAAACTTATTGATTTGCCCTTTGGTTAATCACATATTGTCACTGCATCTGGCCTTGTTACCTGGTATATTGCATATAAGTTTATTTGTCTATTTGAAATAGGAACTGAAGGGGGAAAACAAAATGATGGGGGCGGGGAAATGGGGACAAAAACATGAGAAGGGGTATCACTGTGTGAGAAGTAATGTACCTACTACCTGGCCAATGCAACTGTGACTCCTCTAAACATTACCCCAACAACAATAAATGAAATTTTTAAAAGAAACCTATTTGAAAGGATATTTGAAAGGGGATGAATTTCATAATTAAAATAATAGCTAACCAACAGAAAAGAAAGTAACATGGGAAAATGGCTCAGTGATCATTAGTTCTCCAGGAAACCAGAAAGCTAGCCAGGCTAAGAATGGGTGCTTACTATATTAGTGTCACTGTGTTTTACTGCCTAAATCAATCTTCAGACATATACCTTGAACAATCCCAATTTTTGTAAATTCCAAACCTATTCCAGTTTCATAATCTGTACACATTTTGTTGACACCTACATTGGAGATTTTCTCATCATTTATTTAATTTAGTCCTGTTATTATTAATAATAACATGCCACTACCCTTCCTGGATTGTCTTTCATATGTTTCCAGTTCTTAAACTTGTTCTCAATTCTTCTGTGAATCGCAGAGAATGATTAAAACAACCTCCCTACCGGTCCTCCATGCTATCTTTCCACAAGCTTTTCTTTCAGAAAAGTCACCTCGCTGTGTCCCCAGCAGAGTCAATGGTCTGTTTGTTCTCCATTCAAGGTGGACAGGATAAGAAGGAAGGATCATGCTGAGTTGAATTTAGGCGCTGACCCTGTCTCTTTCAAAAAGATACATGCATGTGAATGTCTCTTTACACAACAGCCAGCAGGTGAGTTTCCCTAGAGTATCTTAAGCTATTTTAGCCTGGAGAAATGTTAGTCTCTCTGCACTACAGATAGGTGGGGAAGAGGCCAAAATTATAATAAGAAGGCAGGCAAGATCTGTGGAATAGCCTCAACTTCAAGACCAGCCCCCAGCCATATCCAATCATTATATGTGCTATACCTTACATCAAATGCTTTACACGCATGATCTCATTTAATTTTCTTGTCTTCACTTTAGAGTGATTTCTCTTGACTACAGATGAAGAAATTAGATATCAGAAGGTAAGGAAATATATTCAGGACTATACTTAGAGGAAGCTTCAGAGCAGAAGTCAGATGAAGTGGTCTGTTTCCCAGGCCCAGAATACATCACTGTATTCACAAGGGCAATGATATCCAATGCCAGTGGTGGAGGAAGAGTCCCCAGTGCAGTGGACAGCTTTGTGATGCTTAGGGAAGGGTTGGGGTGGAGGCAATATCCCAGAGAGGATCCCTGGGGAATCCAGTCTAGCCTGTAAGAACGTGGCTTTGTTCTCATATCTCAGCAGGAACCCCTATGCCCATTATAAAGACAAAGGTTTGTGCCCATGAGAAGCACCCTGCAACCCTAAGGTCATGTTACATATCCAGTCATGCATCTAGATTTAAAAAAAATACAGTAGAGTTCCTTAGCTCACCACGTGTTCCATACAGGAGCCACAGCTCCATTCACCACCATAGGTCTGATCACTATCTCCATTCCTGATGAATCTCCCATTCCCTGATAGGCCAGAACCCAAAAACCCGCTCAGAGTCCTTCTATCCCTCTCTCTAGTGGGGTGAAACCTGTCCCTCAAGCCAGCAGCATTTGGCAGTAACATTGCTTCTTTCTAAGTGAACCTTTCCTTGCTTGAAAACATTACTATCCAGCTGGACATGGTGGCTGTGCCTATAATCCTAGCTACTCAGGAGGCTGAGATCTGAGATCTGCGTTTGAAGTCAGCCGAAGCAGCAGAGTCCACGAGACTCTTACCCACAATTAATTTCCAAGAAGCCAGAAGAGGATCTGTGGCTCCAGTGGTGGAGTGCTAGCCTTATGCAAAAAAAAAAGCTCAAAAACAGTACAGTGCCCAGGCCCTGAGTTTGAGCCCCTGGCCCAGCAACAAAAATAAATAAATACATAAAAAGTTACTATCTACTGATGCATGCTACTGTGACTTGTGCCTCTCAGGTTAAATGCTTTCTCTCCTGGCCTTTAGCTTTTCGGGGAAGGATTCCCCGAAACAGTCACTCCCAATTCTATCAGTCTCTGGGGTCCCAGTTCTATTTGATAGCCTATGATCCTTCTTTAGCAGCATATAGGTTTGGGAATTCTAGAATACCCTAGGGCCAAGCTCGAACATGTCATCACAGCACAAGAAGCAGAGTAGAGTGCTTTACCAACCATCCCATGTTGTAAGAGGTGGGCTATAATGGATGCTCAAGTGGATTGGCAGCACTCATCTCCAGCAAGGTTCGCTGGGGTCCAAAAGCCTGCCTGACTTCACTCACTGAAGGCTATGCACAAAGACTACCACTCTCACATCCTTGCTCACCCCGTCTCACTACTTCTTTGCATCTATAATGGATCTTTCCATCATGAAGATCCTTCTCCCTCATTTCCCCAGATATCTACTGGCTTTTACCCTTTTAACAGAGCATCTTCCTCTCTGTTCATTGCTGGTAGAAAATACAAGTGATGAATAACCTGGATTTAGTTCTTTTTTTTTAAATTTATTTCTTTTAGAACAGAAACTTATTTTCTTGGTTTATATTATTTAGAACTAAAAGTAGCATAGCATTTGATTATTATTGAAGTTGTTGTAATTCTCCATTTACAAGGTGGTCCCTGGGGGGATTGACAGTTCATAAATTCTAGCACCCTGGTACAATTGGTAAAGACATAGTTTCTCATATTCTTCCTCTTCTTTTTTTCCCCTCACTATTCACAATAGTTTGGGAGCTTATCAACAGAGGAGTCAATAAAGGAAATACAGTAATAATCACAACGAGGTTTTACTCAGCCATAATGAAAAACTAAGTCATTTGCAAGAGAAGGATGAGAAAAGTAGAGGCCATTGTACTAAGCAAATTAAGTTAATTTCAGAAAGACAAATATGACATGCTTTCTCGCCTATGCTGAGGGGTTTTGAAGATGCTTCTGGCCATCGTGGAGGGAAAGGTTAGAACATCTCTGATCACAGAGGTGAGGAAGCACAGGGGCTTTGTATAAAAGCCTGCTTTGTGACTGCCCTCATTGGACCATGTTCACTCAGCAGCGACTCTGTTCTCAGACTCAATTGTTAAAACCGATGGCTTCACTTACTGGGGGCAATGCTACCTCCCTCCACGTCAAGCCATTGTAGCAAAGAATCACCTCAACCTGGCCACTGTCTGGTGGGGTACCAAGTCATGCCCAGCTCTGGAATGAGTCCTCCAGAACCAGGACTGGGAACCCTAGGGCTGAGGATGGGTTTAGGGGGTGTGCACTGATGAGTCTCCCCCAACTTGCATGAGGGTATTTAAATGTGCATTTCCCAAAAGATCCAGCCCATAGCTTGGGGCAAACACTCTTCCTCACCCACCCTTCCTCAGTGCCATTGTGAGTGCCGTCCCCTGGATTTTGTAGCCACCATCATTCCATTCAGTCAGCCCAGTCCAGGCTAATCTGCCAGGGGCCTCCAGCCTGTGCCACTGACTCCCCATAGTCAGACTCACCTTGCAGCTAGAAGGCAAATGAAAATGCAAATTTAATTGGCATAGTCTCTTGACTGGAGAGTTCTGATCTCCTTCCATTTACCCAGTAGCTTCTGCTGTTTCATTTCCTCTCTTTTTCTTTGCCTTCTGAGGATGTGCTGGTGGGATATTGAGACTTGAAAGTTAGATGATGGGTACCCAAATAAGGCTAGACAGAAGTTCTAATGTTCTACAGAGCAATGGGGTGATAATAGTTCACAAAAACTTCCTATGTATATGCATACATATATATTATGAATCACTACAGAGGGCATTCAAATGCTCTAAATATGAAGTATTAACAAGGAGTTGCAAATACTAATAGGTCTGATTTGATCAATATCGATTGCATACATACATTGAAATATCGCACAAATAAGTGCAATGATTGCCCTTATGTGCTACCAAAAATTTCAAAAAAAATTATTAAAGGAGATGGAAATGCTAACTGCCCTAACTTTGATCATTACATACTATGTACATGAATCATGTTATCACACAGTATACAACAGATTTGGATCAATTAAAATAATAAATTGGAAAACATAAAATACATATCATAACAATTTTGAGTTGAACACTACTGGCTCACACCTCTTTATCCTAGCTACTCAAGAGACTAATATCTAATGACTAAAGAAGTTCAAAGGCAACCTGACAAAACTGTGATTTTTTTTAAACTTTTATTTTATTGTCAGGGTGACGTGCAGAGGGGTTACATTTACATTTGTAAGGTAGTCGAACATTGTTCTATTCTTATATCCAACTAACCAGCAAAACACTGAAAGGAGAGACATGGCTCTGGAGGGGTGAGGGAAATCCTGAGGCTTGATGTCAAGCCCCAGTAAACACACAGACACACACACACACACACACACACACACACACACACATTTTAAAGTAGACTGTATATACAGAACTGGGGTAGAAAAGTAGCTTGATGATTCAAGGATTTTCTTTTTAAATTGTATCATTTAATTCCTCCCCCCAATAAAAATACTTTCAGAAAAAGAACAGGAACCTGACCTTGGCATTTTCTTGCCCATTGTTTGGAGCACTTGGGGCTCTTGGTCCCCTTGCTACCATTTTTCCAGCTCTAAGACCCCAACACACATTTACATTTACACAATACTAGTTCAAGCACACCAAATTCAACATCCATTCAGGAGGATCCCAGGACAGTACTTACATCTCTGTTTCTAAAATATTCCACACTTGAAGATCTCAGTGGCGTCATCCATTTGATGTTTCTCTGCAGAGCCGAACATTCTGTCACTGCTTTGCCACTGTCATGGAGAAGGAAAGCTGTGTGAGTGAACAGCCTACTTTCACTGCATGTTGTGCCTCAGAAAAGTGTATAGAAGCTGTTTTCAAGTAGCACTGACTAGCTAGGCTTTATTTTCCTAAGGTATCTTACATTTCAGTGGGTAACAGAAATGAATAGAAATGAAAATCATGTCTCATTGGTTGAATGGTACTTTTTGTTTGGGGGTGGATACTTGGTGGCTTGTTTTAGCTGTTTATTTCTTTCTTTGACCTAAATGCACTAAATATCCACTGGATCTCATGATTGGGAAAAAAATGAAGTTGCAAATAACCATTGCTAGATTAACATTTTAGGTTGGGATCCTTAATTGGAAATAAAGCAATGATTTAAAAAAATTAAAGTGGATTTTGTTTTCCACTCACCCAAAGTCCACAGTTAGAAGCTATCTCATTATCTTATAGCTCTAACACTCAGAAAGCTAGTCTCCAAGGTCATCCAAGGTCAAAGAATTTGTTTCTAACAGATCTTGAAGACATGTGAAAGGGTATCAATGTATGGGAATTAATGCACCATCTATCTGGCAAATATCATGTAACCCTTCTATTAATTACAATAAACAATATATGAAAAAAAAAACAGATCATGAAGAAACAGAAAGTGACTTACCTCATACCATCATACCCTGTCCCATGTCCTCAAGCAAGGAAAGCTGGAAGATGCAGAGGAGGGAATAGAATTTGAGTGACAGCTAATACTTTCTCCCAGTGATTTTCTCTCTAGGCATGCATGGTGACAGGAACTATCTTGAAATTGCCATAATCAGCGTTTTTCATCTGAATGCAATAGTTACAACATAAGACTAAGGCAGAAAAAAGCCCAGAGTTAACTAGGCAAGCTATACTAAACAAGCTACTACAATAGCTTTTTTTGTCTTGTTATTTCCTAGTTAGAGCCATTTATCGCATACCTTTTTTGTTTTTCTTTTAGGGACAGAGAGGGAGAACTCCTTACTCTGATCTCCAAGATCTGCAGTATTCAATGCTCCACTCCTCCCCTGATCACTTTTCTAGGAGGATTAGGAGTTTGGAACCATTGTAAGCGATATGAAAAGAACCTATCACAAAAAGATTAAAAATAAAATTAAAAAAAAAAACAGTAAGCAGGGGCCGGGAGTTTGGTCTAGTGGTAGAGTGCTTGCCTAGCATGCAGAAAGACACAGGATCAATTCCTTAGTACCACATACATAGAAAAAAGCCGGAAATGGTGCTGAGGCTCACGTGGTAGAGCTCTAGCCTTGAGAAAGTCCAAGGACAGTGCTCGGGCCCTGAGCTTAAGCCCAGGACTGGCAAAGAAAACAACAACAACAACAAAAACAACAGTAAGCATAAGATATGATCACCTCTGTAATGGAATACATGTAAAGCTAAAATTATTTCAAAATAGGAAGTTTGTCCTTTTCAAATCTAGCTGGAAAAGAAGCGGGGCAAGGAGGGGAAGGTTGGGAAGCAGAGCTCTAAAATTTATCCCGGTGCAGGCAACAAAACTGAAGAGCGGACTTGGCTAGCACCGGTAATCAATGGAGTTACTGCCCACCTTCACTCTGTTACAGCTTTTTATGACTGTGCTTGGTATAATGCCATCAACTCTTCATGAAGCATCTCATATCATAAAACATAATATGAATCTGCTATTTGCCGGCATGTAACAGTGCCATCTACCTGAAGATCAGCAAGAGATACCTGTTAGATTTAGTACCAAAAGATGGTCAAGTTTCTCCCAAACAAATGATCTTACAACCTAGTGGCTAGGAAGCTTAAAGTTAAATCTGCCATCCACCTCCAGGTGTTTCACACTTCAGGCATGTACCTGTGTACATTGCTCATTCCTTATTTCCTGTTTCCATCTCACTTAAATCTCCCATGTATAGGAATGGGATTGTTAGACTATGGGCCTATAGTACTCAACATGGTGCCTGGCTCACAGTGACAAGAATTCACACATGCCTCATCCTGTGCTAGGCATCCTTCCAACACTGCATGAAAATCAATGCATGTCAACCTCAAAACAACTTGACAGAATAGCTAGTGTTCTCAACCCATTTTATAGGTCAGATAAGCTAGACATTGTTAAACAGAATGAATGTCAGCAGGTCTGATTCCAACCTCACCTGTGTTCTGAACCTTCTAAGGCTAAATGTTCGTAAACAGAGTGGAGGGGAAGAATGGAGAAGAGTCCAAAAACTGTTTAATGGAAGATGGCTGTGGTTATTTGGTCAAACTGGCAGGGTTTGAAGATGTTAAAAGGATCCCGTTGTTACTCTACTCAAAATTATCTGCAGCTGGATGTTAGTGGCTCACGCCTGTAGTCCCAGCTATACAGGAGGCTGAGACCTGAGAGTTATGGTTTGAAGTTAGCTTGAACAGACAAATCCTTAAGACTTTTGATCTCCAACTGACTGGCAAAAGCCACAAGTGGAGTTATAGCTCAAGTGACAGAGTGTTAGCTGTGAACAGAAAAATCAAGTGAGAATGCAAGGCGCTGAGTTCAAACTCCAGGCCCTACACCTTCCACCTCCCCGCCCCCAAATCATCTCCATGCTGAATGACACATTATTCATTCTTTACAGTTTAAGACATGAAAAATGATGCCATTAATATATATAGTTTTTTAAGGAAATTAAATCAGTTTTAAAGGTAGTTTCTCAAGTTTCTCATCTGAACTGGGCAGTCTACTAGAATAAGGAAGGTTTGGGACAGAGGACGATGGATAGATAGAATGAAGGCCCAGTGAGGATGGATGAGGCTTTGCGCAGGCTGTTCTGGAGGGCACTGGAGCCTGCATGAGAATCCTGAGGGCCAGAGAAGGGAAAGCATGAAAAGGGAACAGAGGCACTGGAAGGCTGAGGAAGCTTCAGGAGTCAGATGCCTCACCCAGGTGGACCCTCCCTCAGTCAGTGATCAGTTCTGCCAATCATCATGGACGGGGAAAGCAGGAATCAAAAATCTCACTGCTGTAGCATAATCTGTTTACTTCCTCTGCAAGTCCCCCTCCTTTGTCCTCATTCTTTCAAAGCATACAATCGAAATTAGATATAATAGCTTCCAAAAGCCCAGCTTTATCTAAAGCACTAGTTCCCATTTCTTATATGCAGCATGAAGCACTTGGGAGGCAGCCTGGATCCAGAAATCTAAGTTAGAATAATGGTCAGAACAGGTGCTGATTGAGAGCTTTCTGGATACTTTTTACACACTTCCATTTCAACCTCTCAATGAGCCCTTTCAGCAACAATAATGTGAGTTTAAAGATAGTCTGGAGAATGACCTAAGATTTCCAGGAGGCAAAAGGCAGAGCTTTGATTGAGCACTGGTCTAGTTGGCTTTAAACATAAGACTCTTACCAAGTTCTTCCTATTTCCTCCTGATTTACCTAGGTATCTGGGAACAAGCCTACAGTAGCCCCAGCTACTGTGTATAGTAAGGAAGTCAGATTAGTCTTCTAATACCTAGGAGTTCACATGAGTTATGGAGCATCTTGTTTAACCGTAGTTTCTGACATAGAAGATCTGATAGAACCTGAGATTCTGCATCACCCACAAGTTCCTGAGTAAAGTCCATATGGGTGGTCCATGAGGTGCAACTTTAGAAGCAGAGGCAGTGTTGCAATTCATGAGTATCATTGGGCAGCCTTGTTTTAAAAAAAAAAAATCCGAGCCAGATGGAGTGGCTTTCTCAGGTCTGCTCTTAACAAGAATCTTAAGATGATTATGCAAGCCATCTTTGGTCTACACTTTAAGAAACACTGGGATGGGTGACCTGTAAGATGCATTTTTTTTTATTCTAGATCTTGTTGACTATGCAGACAGTGATGACATAGAAACCAACTGCGTTCATGCTGCAGCTTGTCCATAGATCTCTTTGTGTCTAGTTGCTTAGTTTTAGGTCCTTTAAGGCAGAAATCTACCAAGTATAAGCTGGAGAGGTTAAAAGGAGCCTCTAATGTCCTATTATGGAATAATTGTCTTGTAAGTGATCATGGCTCTCTTTTGGTATAACTTAATAACTGGTTTCTATGCTTTAATAAAAACAAACTGTTCTTTGAGGCATCAGAAACATGAGGGCATTGTTATCCATATTAAATTCAAAATGGTATGCAAGTAGAAGTGATAAGTGGAAGCAGACAAAGGGAGGTGAGACCCAGGGTCCATCATCACAATAGAGACCCAGAGGGCCAGGAAAAGTGAGAAGCAGTCTTCCACAGTGACACAGCCCTCATAAGCTCCTGCCCAGAAACTGGCTAGAGCTGCCAAAGTGGCCAGTAATTTCTACGAGTTAACTTAAAATGAGGTTTGTTTTTCCTCCCTTAGAGGCTACCTTGGGAGTTGCACTATCTTCCTATACAATCTGAACAAGTTGATGATGCAGGTGTCTGTCCAAGCCCTTTGGAGACCAAATTGCACCTCAGAAAGCTTTCCTATGGTGGCATAAAGCTAAGAAACTAAGAGGGGAAAAAAATCCTTCTACGAAGAACTAGAAATTCCAGCATGTTATTTCACTTTTCTTTCTCAGTACTTGTCAAGAAGGCCTAGGAGGAAAAATATAATAAACACTATCATTTATTGTTCTGCAACATGTCAGCACGGTAGGAGGTCCACCAGAGGGTGTGTTTGGGCTGCCATAACAAAATATCTTAGATGGGGTGACTAGAAATTTGTGTTTGACAATTCTGAGGGATAGCAAGTCCAAGACTAGGGTACTGGCAGATTCAGTGTCTGACACGAGCCCCTCTCCTGGTTCTTAGATGATCAACTTTCGCTGTATCTTCATGAGGTGGAAGAGGTGAGGGTCTTGCTCGGCCTTTGTTTTCACAGGACCTTACAGGGCGGCCCAGGCTTGCCTAGAACTTGAGTACTTCCTGACCTCTTGTATAAGAGCAAAATTCCATTTATGATTTGCCCTCAAGAACTAATCTTTGCATCACAGCTGCCTCTCCTCATGCTATTCACGGAGGACTAGACTTCAGTATGTCAATTTTAAGGAGTCAGACTAGAATAGAACCAGCAAGGAGGAATCAAGCTGGAATCATGAAGACCAAATGGATATTTCAGGACTAACAATAGTAAGAATCCTTTGGAGATAACAATATGCATCACCTAATGCTCTGTATTTCTTTCAACCCTGTGAAAGCTATTCTATTCAGCCTCTTTTATCCATAAGGAAATTATGGCTTCCCCAAGATCACAATGAAGCAATAGAAATAGAACAAAAATCCAGGTTTTCCCACTCTCTGGGTGTTCTGGCTTCCCGTGTCTGGTCTTCTGGGATTTTTCCATGACTCAATATTTTACAGAGCTGGAAGACTGTAACTCATGAAAGAAGAAGTAAATATGAAAACTACTCAGGGGCAAATCCAGTGTGGTCTTAGTGGCTGCCCTCTTTTGAAATAGTAAATCAATTGTATTTTTTATTCACGCATTAAACACATATGGCCCTTCTCTGTGCACAACACTTTGAAAAATCAAAAAGATACAGAGAGCACATTGCTTGGGGGTCAACACATACCCTAAATGTTTCTGTCCAAGGCAATATGTCAGAAATAAGCAGACTATACTTGATAATACAGACAGATTGGCATGGACTGAGAGGGACAAGTTATAAAGGACGAAGACAGAGACAGTGGAGGCAAATGTTAAAAAACAAATAACCATAGTATTCTCCTCCCTTCCTGGACACAGGAAATGTGATCTTGCCACTTTTATTATGAACTGCATTGTGTCCACCAAAACTTCCTAAGTGGGATCCTCAACTTTCCTATGTGAGTTGATTTTCTCTCTCAGTCCATATCAATCTCTCTGTATTATAAAATATTCTAATATTTCTGTACTAGTAAGTGGAATCTTGCCTTGGGTGTAAGAATGTGTAAGGTCTAGCCTCGAGGCAGTGAGCAGAAGAGAGAGATTGGCAAAAGAGTTTAAAACTTGCAAAGCTGGATCTACGTAACTCACGTCTGTAATCTTAGTTATGTAGCAGGCAAAGACTGGTGGATCATGGTTCAAGACAAGCTTAGGCAGTTCAGAAAACTGTCTTACTCAATGGCTAGGCATGGTGTCCTGGGTGTGTTAGTCCAGCTACATGGGGAGAGCAATAGCTTGGTACACTAGTGTGTGGCTGTCACCCCCAGCTGCATGGGGAAGCAGAAGTAGGCGAATCAAAGCCCAAGTTGGCTGGGCACCAAGTGAGAATCAATGCAAAAAAGGCATGAAGGTGTAGCTCAAGTGGGAGAGCGCTCGCTTAGCACCCAGCATGTTCATTGCAGTATTATTTACGATAGGTAAGATATGGAACCAACCCAGATGCCCCTCTGTAGATGAATGGATCAAGATGTGCGTATGGTCATATAGGATGAGACTAAATGAAATGAACTCTAGGTTATGGAAACAAGAGATTTATCTTTGTGATTGTTGTTATTAATGTACTATGTACAGTTATTTCTTTTCTTTTTCTTCCACTCATGGTTAATCTCATGTGGTTACTGTATTTGACTTTGTTACCTGGTATACTGTATATATACTTGTTTATTTACAATAGGGAAGGGAAGGGGGAAAACAAAATGATTGGGGGAAGGGGAACAAAAACATGAGAAGGGATACCAAGGTTCGAGAAGTAATGTACCCACTACCTGACGAATGTAACTGTAATCCCTCTAAACATTATCCTGACAATAAAATACAATTTAAAAAACAGCAAAGTCTTCTGTGAGCTAAACAAAAATAAACAAAACAACAAGAATCAAAAAGTGGCATAACAATTCCAAAAAGTGAATTGTATAAGTGAACTATTATCATCATTCTCCATTTCCCATGTTGAAGCAATCCTATTTACAAAATAGAATACCCATCTAGAAGGTTGTGTCATAAATCATGTAGGTGCAATATCTTATACATGGTGGTAAGATAGGAATGACGCTGCTGTCTTCCATTATCATAATATCTGTCAGTCTTCCAGACACAACAACCTTATCCCATTGGGAGCTAAGGGCACCTTTTATATAAACACAGGGTCACTCTGTTTGGGTGCGTGGGGGTGCAGGGGATCTGGGGTGCAAGGGGGTTCCATTTATTCCAAGACATTCAACACTGGATATGTTCCAAGAAAGGAAATGAGACTAAATAGATCGCTTGTTTTATTCTGTTGGGGCATTTCTTGCATTTCTCTCAACTGCAGCTTATGAACACAAAGTCAAACTCAGAGTCTGGCTAGAGCTGGCTAGATGCCAGGTCACTTTAGTTTGTTTTTGTTTTTTTTTTTACTAAAAGGAACAAACAATTTAAACATGTATCTACAGATTAAGGCAAGCCCCACAATTGAAGGCTAAAATTAAATACCCAAACAGCTGAGTTAGTGGTGTGAAGTGACTTCGATTTCTCAAACAAAAAAACAAGTCAACAAAGGAAAGAAATGCCAGGTTGGAAATATACATCTAGGAGAAAGAAATTGCAAAAGGGGCCAAATATATGAGACACCTCCTACTAAGGACCAACAGCTAAGGTAAGGTGCTCTCTTTCTTCTCTGGGTCAAGTGTGTATGGGCATCCATGCAAAGGAATGTGTAGCGTGGGTTTCTAGCCCTGTCCTCTCTGTGGGCAGCAAGAAAGCCACCAGCACCAGCCACACACACTCGGGAAAAAGTGAGCATAGTTGGTATTCCCTGCATGTCTCCTCTGCAGAAGGAGGCTTTGTATTTCTAGTCCTTTCCTTTGGGAAATCCTCACCCAATGGCCAAGAAGAGAGAAAGGAACATTTGTGTCTGGGCTTACTTTAGCGTATTCGTTAACCCTGCATCCTGTCTGATTTCAGAATTGACAAGTCACGTACAGTATTGCTCAAACTGTTCCTTTGACAGTGCTAAGGAGAACAGGGAAGTGACCAGTCAAAACAACATAAACAAGTGGCAACTCCTACACATTTCTGCACATTCTTTTATAAAGAGTTTATAACTTGTTTATTTTTAAATGGGAAAACAATGGGACCAGGAGTTTGGCCTAGTGGTAGAGTGCTTGCCTAGCATGCACGAAGACCGGGGTTCGATTCCTCGGTACCACATATATAGCAAAAAGCCGGAAGTGGTGCTGAGGCTCAAATGGTAGAGTGCTAGCCTTGAGAAAGTCCAAGTACAGTGCTCAAGCCCTGAGCCCAAGCCCAGGACTAGCAAAAAAAAAAAAAAAGAAAGAAAGAAAGAAAAAAATGGAAAAACAGGTTTTGTGTTTTGGATTGGGGAGGGTTGTTTTCTTGTTGTTGTTTGCGTTTTTCATTTTTTGGTTTCTTGTTGTTTTTTGTTTTTTGTTTTGTTTTGTTTTGTTTTTGCTTTTTGCTTTTCTTTTCCTCCCTGGAAAACACTGGCTTCCAGACAAGAGACTGAAATCCTCTAAATTTGTACATTCTTCTTAAAAATCTTTTAAAATTGAGAATAACTTTCCTAAAAAAAAAATAGAATCTCCAAGTGCCAGTGGCTCATACTTGTAATTCTAGCTACTCAGGAGGCTGTGATTTAAGTATCACAGTTTGAAGCTAGCCTGAGAATGAAAGCCCATAAGTCTCTTACCTCCAATTAACTAACAAAAAATCTGCAAGTAAAACTGTAGATCAACTGATAGGTAGCCTTGAGCAAAGTATTTCAAGGACAGCTCATAAACCCAGAATTCAAGACCTAGGACAGGCACACACACACACACACACACACACACACACACACACACACACACACACAGACAGAATTGCAATTAACCAGTGAGATATGAATCACTGCATCAATGTTAACATCCTGAGTGTAATTTTATATAACAATTTTGCAAAAAGTCAACATTGACAGAACAAGCCATCTCTTCTGCTTATCATTTTCTCCTTACTAGCAGTCAGCAACTATCTCAATTAAAGATTTCAATTTTTGTAAAGTGATTGAGATAGGAATGGTTGCAGAAAATCCAACAAGCTTCTCCCTTGCCCTCACCCTGCATCTCAGCCCCATAAATTTTCCTCTGCTCCAACTCCACCTTCTCTGACAGACTAAGCGCACAATTATCTTTGGTCCATGTCTGTAGTTGCTTGGCATTTGTTCATTCCCGCTGGCATACATTTATTGAGCAATTACTGTAGGTGTTGCTTAGCACAGGGAAAGCAATGAGTTTCCCAGTGCATTTCTTGTTGAATTGGCCTCTTTTTCCTGTTCTCTGAGAGCATATTCTAATGAGAGAGACAAAGAGTGGAAGAAAACTAGCAAAAAATATTGAAAAGAAAAAAAGTCAAATTATGCAGGGCATCAGTGCTCTGACCTGTCTTCCTAACTACTCAGTAGGAAGACATTAGGAAGACTGGAGTTTGAATCAGCCCCGAGGAAAAGTTCATGGACACCAGGCTTCCACCAATAGCTGGGCATGCCTATTGTCCCAGCTGCACAAGAAGCTGAGATTTATGAGGATCTCCGTTCCAGGCCAATCGGGGGCAGGGGGGGAGGAGTTTGTGAGATCCCCCCACATACACCTCCATATAACAGTCTGTATGTGGCAGTTGATGCCTGGTATCCAAGCTACCAAGGAAATGGTAAACAGGCTCACCATCCAGGCTAGTCAGTGCTAAAAGCAAAATATCTCAAAACTAACCAGAGCAGAAAGGGCTGGAGGCATGGCTCAGGTGGGAGAGTGCTTAGTTCAAACCCCAATACCACCAAAGAAATAACGTCAAAGCATGTGTGTTTTGAAAAATACTGATGGATCAGAGGTGGAAGGGAGTAATTAAATTAGCCCAGGTAACGTTTGACTTGCAACCCAAATCACCAGAAGATTCAGGGAGAGCAGCATTTCAGGAAACAAAGGGTTTGGAAAAGTAAACAGTCTTCATTTCATTTCATATTGATTTCTGGATCGTGCTTCCTCATCTGGGGGCCAAACCTCCCCTGGCTCCTGTCCTCTGTGAAGGTCTGTGACCACCCTAGGGCTGGCCTAGATTTTGCACATTTAAAAACATCCTTTACACACACACATACACACACACACACACACACACACACGCGCGCGCGCGCGCGCGCACACACGAGTCTAGCCTCCCAGAAGCAAGCTGACCTTCCAAGTTGCTCTGATGGGGAGAAGCAGCTTGACTGCATGCTATGTCTCAGGAGAAACACAGCGTTTCTTCCTGGCAGTTATTGGGGCCCTAGGCCTGTCAGGTACAGGAAGGTAACTCAACTTGTCACTTAAAGTCCCCAGAAACCTAATGTGAGTACAGGCCGGCTACGGGAGATGCAGGCGAGGGAGCCGGCGGGGAGGGGGCAGCTGTCTGCTGCTGGCCTGGGGGCTTCGCCTTCTGTGACTCAGTGGGTCCCACGGGCTGTAGGGACCGGCCAGCCCGGGCTGGAGTCCCCTGGACGCCGGGGACCTCACGCTGTCACAGCCTGGAGTCCAGTTTTCTGGATCCCGCCCTGTCTGCCATCCAGCAGGGCCCTCGGGCACCCGGCCAGGCCACCGGCCCGTCCGGGGTCCACCGGATCACCTGGAGGAGCAGGCGGGGTCCCGGGCGCCCCGGTCCTTCCCCGGGCGCTCCGGGTGGGCGCGCTGGGGTCCCCTCTCCCCCGCCTCTGCCCCCTACACACCCATCCGGCGCCCCACGTGCAGCTCCGCGCTTTCGGGGTGCAGATCCCCGGAGGGGAGCGCCCTGGGGGCGGCATCCGGGCGCCGCGCGGGCCCGGCTGGGGCGTCCGGGAGTCCCGGCGCGGGACGCGGCGGCGGGCTGGCACACAAAGGCGGCGGCGGCGGCGGCGGCGGCGGCGGCGGCGGCGGGAGGGCGGGGCGGGCGGGCGGGGCGGGGGCGGCGGGAAGGGGCGGGGGCCGGCGCGGCAGCGGCGATAAAGCCCCCCGCGCCGTGGCCGCCCCGCTCGCGCTCAGGGCTGCACCGGCCGCGCCGCGTCTACAGGCGCCGCCGCCGCCTCCCCTCTTCCTTCCCGGCCGCTGCCTGTGCCGTCCGCCCTCCGTCCACCCGCGAACCCCAGCTCCGGCCGCGCCGCCGCCACCTGGGGACCCGACCGAGGGGCCGGTGAGTATGCGCAGCGCGGCGCCGCCCGGGATCGGGGCTCTGGGCAGAGAACCCCGGAGAGCTGCGCGCCGCTGACCTTGCGCCCGGCCCGGGGCTACGGGGAGAGCGGAGCCTGGGGCGTCCCCGTCGGGGCGGTGGGAACTTTCTCCGCCTCCCTCGGGCTGGGGGCGCACCCCGCTCCCGCGTCCCGCCGCCCCCCGGCAGCCTGGGGCCGCCAGGTGTGCCCCGAGGGTCCCCGGAGACGCCCTCCTGCCCCTGCCGCCAATCTGGGTGGGAGACGGGGGCGGGGGGACCGCAAGGATCCGGAGCCTGGGCTCTCCAGATACTCGCGGCTCGGGCAGGACGTGCGGCCGGCTGGGGCATCCAGGTGTGCCCCGAGGGTCCCCCATCCCGGTCCCCCGGAGACGCCCTCCGGTCTCCGCCACCAATCTGGGCACGGTGGTCCGGAGCCTGGGCTCTCAGCCGCTCGAGGGCGTCCCCGCACTTCGCGCTTCCCTGTGCGCCCAGGACGGGGAAAGACACACGGACTTGTTACCCTGCCTGCGCATCTGGAGAGGACCAGCGCGCCCAGGGGACAGCTTTGCATTTGGCTTTAGCATCCTGGTTTAACCCCATCTGTTGAGTAGATCTGGGCTGTTTTCATCATCTGTAGAAATGGACGTTGTCAGGCTGGTTAGTGACTACAGGTAAGGAGAAAGTACTGGGAATTTCCGGGCGGAATGGGGCATTTCATTTGGCCCCAGGCTGAGCCGGGAGAGAAGGCTTGTGTTACGTAAGGCAACACTCCACCTTCAGGTATTATGGAAGATGAGTGTGGAGGTTTGGGGGTTTTAATGAACAGAACACAATCGCTGGTGTCTCGGGAGAAATCTCAGAGGGAGCTGTTATCTTGGTTGACTACTTTTGTAAGAGAACCTTCTATTTAGCATACAACATTAACGTTTTTTTTTTTTAAAAAAAATAGTATTAGGTTTGTCTTCCTCTTTTAAGCCAGGAAGCCGGGTTACTTCTCGGAACCACGCTAGACCCGTTTATCTTGGAGATTTTTACGTCTGAAGTTGAACGAATGTCAGCCCTGCTAATTTGTATAGGAGAAGGACACTTAGGTACTTTGACCGGGATTGGCCCCTGTAAATTAGTAATTTTACTGTTTTTTGCAAAATTTTAACAACAGCAACAGAAAACGCTGAAGAATTTTCTCTACAGCTGGAGGTGCTAGTCTGAATAATCAGAGGGGTTTATTCAAGTTTTGAATGTTTATTAAAATAATGTTTGAGAATACTGTACCCCTCAATTATGTGCACAGGGTAATTACTGAAGGTCATACAGGTATTATCTCTCTTTTATTCTAAAATAAATGAATCTATACAGAAAATGTCTATGAATGTCACTTATTAGTGCAGTGTAGTTTCTTCTTCCTCCTCCTTTCCCTCTCTTCCTCCCTTCCTTTGTCTTTCTTTTCTCCTTCCATCTCTCTTGGGATTGAACTCAGGGCCTAGGCCTCATGGCTGAGCTGTTTCTTATAGGAATGGTACTCTACCACTTGACCCACAGCTCTACTTTGGCCTTTCGGGTAGCTCATTGATCAAGTTTCACAAACTTTCCTGCCTGGGCTGGCTGGCATTGAACCACAAGCCTCAGATCTCAGTTTTGAAAGACCAACAATTCCTTGTCTCCAGAGGGTTGTACCTCTCAGTTCTCTCCATGGATAACCATACACTAGGAGGAGATTGAAGCAGAAGAGCTAGAAATGAGATGTCAGTTCCATTCTGTCCTTCTCCTTCAGATCTTCGCTTTTCCTCTCTTTCTGGTCTCAAAGTCCATGGGGCTCATGCAGCATTAACCATCTCTAATCTAATGGACTCCACCATCCTAATGACAAAGCCTTTTATCCACATCCAAGTCTCATAGGAGTCTGAAACCCCAGTATCTTATCTCTAATCCATAGATCCTGCCGTCCAGCCTTTGAACTGGTCCTCCATTGTGTTCTGCCACGTAAGATTGTCCAGTGCCTTCTCCCTCCATATCCCCCAGGTAACCTAATGGACAATTCCCCTGAGAAAGCAGAGGTCACCAGACTTGTTTCACCTTGTCCTGTGTCCCTTCCCCCTTTCTGTATTTACTGCTCATTCTCTAAAGTCCTAGGCAAACATTGTCCTGCTATGTCTGGGTATTTTGCCAGGCCTCCGTGTATAATAAATATTGCTCTTTAGACATCCATCGTTTTTATATAAAATCTAAGATTAAAAAAAAATGACTAGAGGCAGGGAGCCCTCTATGGGCCTGTGCCCATAAGCCTAGCTACTAGGGAGGCTGAGATCTCAGGATTGATGCTTGAATCCAAGCTGGGCACAAAAACTCAGGAGACACTTCTCCATGTAACCACCAAAAAAAGCAATGAGTAAAGATATGGCTCAAGTGATTAGAGCACCAGCAGCTTTAGGCGAAAAGAATACTCAGAGAGGGCACCCAGACTTGGAATTAAAGTCCCACAAGGAAAAAGAATGAACCAGGTATGAGTGAGTGAAAATGGAGTTGAACTGAGAACTCCTTGTGACAATGACTCATGTGTCCAGCTGTGTCCCTCTAAGGAATCTTCTTCCCCTATCTCCCCTATCTTACTTTCTATCTTACTTCTGACTCCTCTTGTGTACTTTTTTTGTTGATGGTGGTAGTGGTGGTTGTGGGGCTTGAGATCAGGGCCTGGGTACTGTCCCTAAGCTTCTTTGTACTCAAGGCTAACTCTGCCACTTGAGCCACAGTACCCCTTCCTGTTTTTGAGTGGTTAACTGAAGAGAAGAGTCTCACAGACTCTGGGCTGGCTTTGCACCATTATCTTCAGATCTCAGCCTCCTGAGTAGCTAGGATTACAGGCATGAGCCACCAGTGCCTGGCTATACTCTTTTATTATTATTATTATTAGCATTAGCATTAGCATTAGCATTATTTTTAACTTCCTAGCTTCCCTTCTTCATGCATCCCTATCTTGCCTGTGGCTGCCACTCTCTCCCCAGGCTTCTTTAACTAGTTCTGCTTCGAAGTTCTCCTTGTAGAAGTGAGCACTTTGCATCCAGTGCCTTTCCATCTCCTACAAGCCCACCTCACCTCCCTGGGGTTTCTGGGTTTGAGGCTACCAAGCCTATCTCATGCTTGTGGGGATTTTCCTCCCGCCTCCTTGGCATCTCTGCAGCCTTGCTAGAAGTACCCAGGGATCTGTCCCCACCCCACTTCTGCTATAGATTCTTTGATGAAACCATTTGCTTATAGCTTTTACCAGATCGACATCTGAGCTAAGACCTTCTCTACTGTTTGAATCTGCTTCTTACAATGGACTTATCCATATCTTTTATGCAACAAAGAAACCCACATGAAGTCCACAACTGATTCCAGTTTGTACTGCCCACTGCATGTCTATTTCATCATTAGCCAGAACGTTGTTTTCTATTTTGGCCATGGCTCCATCATACTTCCCCCTTGCTGACAACCCCCCCTCATCCCACCCCGGCCTTCTGTACAGGTAAGGACCCCATTGAAGCTGGACCCTGGGACCTCATCTCTGGCAAGACACCTAGTCCTGTTGTTTCTTGGTGCTCTGAGGTCCCAAAAGCTTCTGCTGTGGTCACACAGGCCCTGTCTTGCTTTAGCATCTACCAGTGGCCAAATAGTGGGGACTGTGTCATTTTACGGTGGTAGATACATATGTCAGCCCAAACACTATATTCAGAAATTGAGTTAATATTTAGAAATCAGGAAATATTACTTGAATTTATAGCTTCTCTTAAAAGGTAGAAGACCTAGAATATAAAGCTCCCATTCACATGGAGCAGCGCTCAGCTAGTGCTAAGCTTCCAGGACCTGTCTGCACAGGAAGGCTGCTCTGCAGCCCAGAGAGCCTCCTGTAACAGGACCTCTCTGGCTCCCGTGGCTTCTGAGCTCTGAGACAGCCATAAGCACCCAGGGATTTTAGGGCTTACCATACAGCACCTCATATCCAGTTTGGTTTCAGACTTGCACATTATTGCTACTGTGACTTTTCTCTAGATTCAGAAACCTGAGACTGTTAGCCTCCTCATGGTAGAAAGTCTGTGTCTCCCTCTTGGTTTGTTGACAAATCCCACTCCAATTAGTGGCTGTGCCATGTCACATTTGCTCAGATTGCTGGGTGAGGTTATATCTGTAGTTCCCAGAAGGCTTTGACTGTTGTGGGGTGACTACAACTCAATTCTAGAGTTACCTGTGCCCAGATCCTAGCCTCGGCTGTTTAAACCATGTCCCCAAACTCATCACTTTTCACACCATCTTGAGAAACCCCACTCTCAAGCTGTGCATCAGTGGCTCAAGCCTGTAACCTTAACTACACAGGAGGCTGAGATCTCAGGATCACACTTTGAACTCAACAAGGGCAGCAAAGTCCATGAGACTCCTCTCTCCCCCAAATTCACACAAACAACAAAGCATCCCACTCCCTGGAAGATATGAGGCAGGCTGACTTGCACCTCAAACAAAGACTTCAAATATGAATGCACAGGCAGCTCCTGCCCTGGCAGCCCTTGAAATAATGTGGGCTGCAGCCCTGTGGTACATTCCCAAAGTCACTTTCCTGCTTTAGACACTCTTAACCCTGTGTCTGAGTTTTCTCAGCCTCCAGGCAGGGAATTTTCCACAGCACTCTAGGGTCTCGCCAGACTACTGGCCATTGATAATGACCTAACAGAATCTTAGTTTTCTTTTACCTCTTCTACCCCCTTTATCTTGTCCTCTTTCGGGAACTTTATTTCTCACTCACTGGACTTTTTGGTAGATTCCTCCTAGCATGGTTTTTTACCATGCCTTCCTGCCTTTGTTCCTGCACTCTCTCTGCCTGGGATTCTTCCCCTTCTGTGTCCAATGTCTGTCTAATTCCTCACTCTTCCAGCCTTACATCCAGTTAATAATCACTATTCCCAGCCTTTGGCTGCATACAGTGTACACATGTGTACATATCCCATGCGTACCTCTGTGATGACAACTGCTGCAGTTTAGCAACATCCCTTACTTGCTAGATTCCAAGCTCTGAATTGAACCATGTCTAGTGCACACTTAATGGAAGAGTAGGTCTATTTCATAGTTAAAGGGAATTTCTCACCCCCAAGGCCTCCACTCCTAGTATGGCCCTTCTTCAATTTTAAAATAGGTCTTCACACTTTAAAAAAATTGTACATTATTTTTGTTTTTTTCCTACATATTTTGTTAGCATCCATTAGTAGTAGTCCCAAAGTGGGCATTTTGACATGTCCTTGATTAGACTCTTCTTAATAGACCTCTCTCTCCCCTCTCTCTTCTCTCGGCTTCTCAAACCAATCTCAGATTCATATTTTAAAATATTCTCATCAGTTGTGCCTTTTGGGTTACCCTGATCTGACCCTTTTTTGACTTGGTTCTTTCTCCTTGGAGGTCCAATGACTGGGCTGCACTCTGCCTTTAACATTATGTATGACATAGGGGAATGTATTTTAGTTTTATTATGATTACCTTTCTTGATAACACTTCAGGGTGTCTTCAGGGTGTGACCTATTAATGACATTTTTTGCCAGACCTGGCACTTGAATTCAGGGCCTAAGCACTGTCCTTGGGCTTTCCACAAGGCCAGCACTCTACCACTTGAGCCACAGCACCACTTCCGACTTTCCTATATATGTGGTACTGAGGAATCGAATCCCGGTCTTCGTGCATGCTAGGCAAGCATTCTACCACTAGGCCAAACTTCTGGCTGTCTCTTAATGACAAAACAAAAACAATCAAAACAAAACAAAACAAAAATGGGCACGATGGCTCATGCCTATAGTCCTAGCTACTTAGGAGGCTGAGATCTGAGGATCAAGGTTCAAAGCCAACCAGAGAACCAAAGGACCTGAGATTCTTACTTCCAATTAACCTCTAGAAAACTGGAAATGGAGCTTGGCTCACGGGTAGGGAGGCAGCCTTGAGCTAAAGAGCTCATGGACAATGCCCAGGCCCAGGGGGTAGACTTGCGCTGAAAAGCTCAGGGATAGCGCCCAGGCCAAGTTCAAGCCCCATGACCAAGAAAAAAACTTTAGTTTTAGTGGGCTGCTGGTGGCTCAGGCCTATAATCCTAGCTACTCAAAAAGCTGAGATCTGAGGATCACCATTCAAAGTCAGCCAGGTAGGAAAATCCATGAGACTCTTATCTCCAAGTAATCACAGAAAAAACTGAGAAGTGGCATTGTGGCTCAGGTGGCAGAGTGCTAGGCTTGAGTAAAAAGAGCCCTGGGATAGTACCCAAGCTCAGAGTTCAAGCTCTAGGACCAGCCAAAAAACAAACAAATAACCTTTAGTTTTATCTTTTATCATGGCTGTCTTCAGACAAATTTGGTGGAAGACTCTGAGAAGATCAGGGTGGACGCCAACAATCTACACAGAATTCAATTTCTGTCTTTTCAGAGGGTGGCATTCATATGAATGATTTCAAAGTGGCTTACTAAAGGTGTATCCTAGTTCTTTGTGTCAATCTGTAAGTTCTTGGTTTTATTTTTTGCTACAACTTGCTTTTAAGTCTAGCTGAATTTTTTTCTTAAGAGCATTCTTCTCTGCTTACCTGAAGGTTTTGTCCGTGTCTCTTGTTTGTTTTGTAAGCCTATGTATTAGTACTTACAAATGGCATTGTACACCAACATGAAGATACAGTTTATATTCCCACTTGGAGGCATTTATAACAATATTAAATAAATTTGATATCCTATACTTGGATCTTGATTGTAAATCTGTTCCTATCTTCTCTTCCCAACCCATCTTTCTTCATAAATAGATTGTGTGCCTGAGCTGGAAAGTAATGTTGAGCTTTAAATATATACCCGCAGGTACTGAATGGAAACAAATGCAATAAACTTTGGGTTATTTCTTATCTATCTTTGTGTTCCCAATTTGTCCAGGACAACTGAGATATTGCTATTATATTCTTACTCTTTTGAGAAATGTGCCCTTTCTAACAAGTAGATGGGTCTATTCACATAATCGGTGACTTTCCCCTTTGTTCTGCGGTGAGGTTGCTGCGTCTGGATGAAAATTCAGTCCTGAGAAGTTGGCCTCTGGAACGTTATTACTTTGTGCTTGAGGATGGACATGAGCTTAATCTCTAACTAGGAGGAAGGATATTGGTTGCAGTTTGAGAAACATGTCCCCATTTTATCCCGAGGGAGATCTGGGGCTGAACAGCCTACTTCAAGATCAGATCAGGGGCACCCAAGCTCTAGCTGCAGTGACCTCAGATTTACCCTCTTTATCAGAAGAAAATGTGAGGATTGGAATCCACTGTGCCTTGCTATTTTGATCAGTTCACTCTTAGGAGGAAAAGAACGTATAGGAGATTGTAATGTAAACATTCTAAGAAAAAGCTGGAAAGCTTTCTTGTAGCACCTGCAGAACTGGTAAATGCACTTTGTCTTTCTACCTGCATCCTTGCCCACCCCCCAAGTGAGGACTTGATAACCTGGGGAATTTCTCTTGAGAGCATACCAGACATAGTATCTCTCCACCCTCCCAGCTTTGCTCTTTAATGGGATGCTAACAAATGTGGCTATAAAGGGGGGTGGGGCACTTGCTTTAACCCTAAACTTATATGGCCTAAATCTTAAAATGGGAGTTGGTTACGTAAGAAAATTTAATGCAAAATACAAAACCTGCTCAAAAATACTGAGGCTTTTTTTTCCTTTGTTGCTTTTGTTTTCTTTTCGTCTTGTTTGTTCATTTATCTGTCTTTGGGAAGGTAAGAGTGGTACAGAAATGGAAGGACAAAGGCAGAATAAATGCAGCAGTGGTACTCACTAGAAACTATGTAAAAAATGAACTATACAGCGTGTGGGTGCGGAAGGGAGGGAAAAGCTGGGAGAGAGCAAAGAAAGGGGTGACAGCATCCAAAGAGAAATGGACTCCCTTATGAAACTGTAACCCTCTGTACATTCACCTTTATAATAACTATATATACATTTTATTTTTTTAAGTGACAAGGTTTAGTGGGGGCTGGGCTTAGTTCTGTAGCCCTTGCCTATTGTGCCTACATTCCTAAGTTCAGTTCATAGTATCCCTTCACTTTCACTATTAACTGATGACAAATGAAAATAAACGCTTCTTTCTTTCAGAAATGGAAATGCTTGCTGCTTCTATTCAAATTCATTTTTTTCTTTGTTGAGTAAGAAATCTACTAAATATATTTTTGTATATGTAAAAGATATGATTTTGCTCAGATTATATAAACTATTAACTCCTGCACTACAGAAAAAAAAATACAAAGGGAGAGCTAGAGCTAGGTGTTGGTCATGGCTCATGCCAATGATTCTAGCTGCTGTGGAAAATGAGATTGAGAATCAAGGTTCAGAGCCCGCCTGGGTAACAGATCCAAGAGACTCCTAACCAGCAAAATGCTGCAAGTGGAAGCATGATTTCACTTTCTGTGAATGCCAGACATCCAAGGAAAAAGTCATGTGAGAGAAAGAAGCCCTCAATTCAAGCCCCAATACCAACAACAACAAAAAAGGAGAGCTGTTACCTTATGTTACTATCATGCCCTCGGGCATGATGGAAGACACTGGCTGTGATGTTGCCCAGATCTAGAAACTGAGGATCTGGAGGCTGTCTTCTCTCCCTTCTAGACGCCAGTCTCTGATTCTCTCGCGCTCTCAGAGACCACAGCTGCAGGCATACCTTCCTATAATTCCTGATTAAGAGGAACTCCAGTTCTTTCCTGCCAGTTGGAAAAACAAAAATCCTAGGAAAGAATTGTGATTGGCTCTGTCGTTTCCCTTTCTCTGTTACCAATAGCTGTGGTTAAAAGAGTGGGTACTATGATTGGCTGAAGATAAGTCACATGTTCAACCCCGTGGACAGGAGGTGAGAGAGGGGAGCTAGGTAAGCAATTACCCAATTGACATTAGTTTTCAGTTGACAGAGCGTGTTGTCTTGAACCTTGAGTATAATCGCTAATGTCTCTACCAGTCATACAGCAGGGACAGAGAATCTGCAAATGACACGGCTTCTGTGTGTGGATGTCAGAGTCTGTGTGTGCCCATGCCAGGTCTGTAAATGAATGAACCATGGGAAAATATCATGGGATTCAATGATTTATCTCTCAGCAACAAGAAATTGCTTCGAAACCCACAACTTCTTTCAATATACTGTCTTGTGTGTTGCATGATTTCCTGCAGTAACACCCAAAATACAGCAGTGGAAAGAGGTCAATATTTTCATGTTACTTGAAGTAATGTTTGTATATCTTTGGGCCACCCCAGTTTGTTTCTTGGATACTTGTTTTTGTTTTTCTGAGACTGGCTTCTAAAATTAGTGCTGACCTTTGGAATTAGAAGGTAGAGTACAAAGAAACAACTTAGATTAAACTGGATAAAACTCATCCAAAGAACAAACAAGATGTGATTTTTTTTAAGGTGCCTAATTGAACTCTGGGATTTAGCTTTTCTTTTTTCTCGAAGTTTATAGTTATCTTTTTTTAAAGTTTATCATTTCTAAATAGCAAATGTTCTTTCCCTCCTCCAGAGTATAATGATTAAGAGTGTTGAAGATTTGATAGCCAAAATACTTTGGTTTTGATCTAGATTCACCTGGGAACCATAACCACATCTCTGAAGTTCTTCAAGGCCCAGGTTCTTTTTCTGAAAGTTAGGCATGAAGCTGCTCAACCTGTGAGTGCTGTGAGGAGGAAATGGAGAGTATCTCCTAGGTGCTGTGCACAATGGTAAGAGTACAGGTGACTTACTAGACACAAGGCCTGATGCTGGGTGCTATTTGTTATAAAAGTACAAGTGAGTGGTCTCTCCCTGAACCCAGATTCTACTGTGTCTTTAACCTGGTGAGTGGATGACTTGCACAATATCCACCATGATTTGGCATGCCACTCCGTGGGAGATGTTTCCTGGTGACCAACTGATTACCTGTCCTGCGTGTAGGCTCAGGCTGTCTGCTTATTGTCTAACTAGCAGAGGATGGCTGGTTAATGAAAGACCCTCCTTCAGACTCTACCCTTGGCAGTTGTTATGGAAAACTAACTTTCTAAGAATTCTACCAGTCTGGGGCCTTATTTCCCCTTGAGTTAATAGTGAAGATTGAACAAATGTGCAGTAGGAAAAAGAATCCTATTGGATGTATTATTTAGGTCCTTGCAGGAATAGTTTCTAGAATATTCTCTCTTTTTTTTTCTGTTTTGCAGACTAAGGGGAAATAGTCATTCTGCTGTGTCAGATGATGTTGAGTTATCCCCCCCACCAAAATTACATGTGCTAACTACCTAAAACACGCAATTATGTAACTATGACTGAATCTCCTTATTATGCAAAAGAGTTCTGAGGATATTGGATTCACTTTAACAAGTATTTCCAAATAATAGAGAATGTATTTGCTGCTGCAGTTGATATTATTGTTGGAGGATTTTATAGGTAGATATCCATTTGAGACTTTATCCAACTTTCAGAGTTGGGTAATTATTGTTTTGACAACGGGATGGGAGATGTCAGGAAGATACTGTATGATGACTTCTTATAAAAAATTTTCTTTTAAAGACGTGACTTCTCTCTTTGAAATTAATTTACCAAAAGATTCATCTCATCTGTCAACTCTGTATTCATTTCTTAATAACAGGTAGCTAAAATAGCAATTTGGAGGATTGGACAAAGATGCTAAAGTATTCATAATAAGCCTATTTTGTGCCACAGCATTGCAAATTATGAATCTCCCAGTACTGAACATATTAATGTGAATTAATTCAGCATAGTTGAAGTAGGAAAACACAGCCGTTCCCACTAGCCTAAAACTTCTTTCAAGATGATAAATACATTTTTGAGCGTATGGTAGCAGTATCCTCCTCGTATTCTAGTCATAGATGTGTCTTATCTGTCTGGTGAGGCGCCTTCAGGTCTCTCTTTCTTTCTTCTGGGCTGCTTCCACAGAACCTGACACAGAGGAGCAAAGATGCTGCAGAGAGTCATTCATGCGAGGCTTATTTGAATGACCTTGTGGAATCCTATCAAATGTCGGGCAGTAAAGTTGTGTAAAGTTAATAGTGAGAAATCTGAGACTCAGTCATGTAGAGATGGCTGATGGTAAATGTAGAATTTAGATCTGTATATTCCCCATAGTGGAGAGTTTTCCATGTTGGAACACCTGTTTTCAATGACTAAAGCTGAACAGTGTGGCTGAGCATAAAGCAAGGGCCCACAGATGACAAGTTAGGAACCGAGTCAAATGAACTTCCATTTAAACCTCAGCTCTACAGCTCCATTACTGCATGGCCTAAGCCAAATATCTCCTTCTGGGTGCTCCATTTCCATAGCAGGAGAATTCAGGTGGTGTTTTCTTTGTAGAGCTTGGTCCTAGTCTCTGTTTCACAGGCAAGAAAATGGAAAATATCATGAACTTTAGGATATGGAAACAAGAGTTTATCTTTGTGATTGTTGTTCTCAATGTACTATGTGAAGTAATTTTTTTCTCTTTTTTTCTTTTATGATTAATCTCATGTGGTTATTGTATATGATTTTGTTACCTGGTATATTGTATGTACATTTATTTGTTTATTTGAAATAAGGAAGGGAAGGGGGAAAAGGTGATGATTGGGAGGATATGAGGGAAAGAGGGACAAAATCATGAGAGGGGGGGCCGAGAGTTTGGCCTAGTGGTAGAGTGCTTACCTAGCATGCATGAAGACCCAGGTTCAACTCCTCGGTACCACATACATAGAAAAAAGCTGGAAGTGGTGCTGAGGCTCAAGTGGTAGAGCTCTAGCCTTGAGAAAGTCCAAGGACAGTGCTCAGGCCCTGAGCTCAAGCCCAGGACTGGCAAAAAAAAAAAAATATCAAGGTTCGAGAAGTAATGTACCCACTACCTGATGAATGTAACTGTAACCCCTCTATACATTATCCTGACAATAAAATATAATTTTTTAAAAGGGGGCTGGGAGTTTGGCCTAGTAGTAGAGTGCTTGCCTAGCATGCACAAAGACCTAGGTTCGATTCCTCAGTACCACACACATAGAAAAAAAAAAGCCAGAAGTGGTGCTTTGCCTCAAGTGGTAGAGTTCTAGCCTTGAGAAAACCCACGGACAGTGCTCAAACCCTGAGTACAAACCCTGGAAAAACAATGGAAAATAGAAAGACTTAAGTCACTTGACATTGTCAACACTCTGGCAAGCTGGCATCTTTGCTCTTGACTTAAGAGGCTGTTTTTGAATACGCTGGAAGGGCACAGAAGGGGCCATCTTTGAGGGTCTTCCCCCCTTTAGGTGGAAAGAATTGAAAAGACTGCTTAAGAGTGACACATGCATGCCTCAGGGGATGGCAGCCACAGAGCTCTGTGTCTGTGGTGGATGGAAAAGCAGCAGTGAATTATCTTAGAATTGTTTTCTTTGTGTTATCATTGTGCATCATGGTAATGCAGATTCCTCCACTAGAGCTGACGGGTGCTGCTACCCACATCCAGCCGCTACATCTTCCTCTGGGGAGCAGTCAGCTGTCAGAATGCATGGCGCAAAAGAGGTGTTTGGCGGCTCACACAGACAGTGGTCCCTGAGGACTAGATTGTAGGGGTGCTGCATGGAAGTCCTTTCCCTCACACTGTAATACTCAAGCGGACCAGGTGCCAGTAGCTCATGCCTAGAATCCTAGCTACTTAGGAAGCTGCAATCCTGAGGATCGCAGTTCGAAGCTAGCATAAACAGCAACAGTTGTGAAACTTTTGTCAGTCATGTGGCTGGAACTAAGGGCCTGTGCACTGTCCCTGAAGTCTTTTGCTTGAGGGTAATGCCTTGACCACTTGGAGCCACAGCACTGATTTTGAGTGGTTGACTGGAGATAAGTCTCACAGGGACTTTTCCGTCTGGGCTGGCTTCAAATGGCAATCCTTAAGTCCTAGTCTTCTGAGTAGTTAGGATTACTGGTGTGAGCCACCTGCACCTCACTAAGACTCTTATCTCCAATTAACCCCCAAAAGGCAAAAGTAGAACTAGCAGTTCAAGCAACAGAGTACCAGCCTTGAGCACAAAGGGTCTGCAATAGTACCCAGGTATCGAGTTCAAGCTCTAAGACTGATACACACACACACACACACACACACACACACACACACACACACACACACACACACTCCAGGAGAGCTGTGCGTGACCAGGATTTGAGTGGTCGGGGTGTGCCAGTGATCTGGTCTGGAGGGAAGGCTTGATTGATGGGCACTGTTCTCTACATGGTCCAGAATGGTTCTCAGCTGAGGCATGTTGGAGGCTCTAGGACTTGAAGGATGAATGCTGCCAAGTGATGAGATTTGATTTCCCTCCTGTGACATGAGGTCAGCCATGGCAGGCTTTGGGCAGCTGTCTAGGAGAGTCGAGGGTGGAGAAATGAGGGAAATCTGACAGTATATGTAAGCTAAGTCTATGCACCAAATGAAGCATGGCATGCAGCTGATACATGAAAAATCTAGATCATTTTCATGGATAATATGCTCTTCTGTTTTCTGTTTAATTTTTCTTGACTCTCCACAAAATCATTGTGCCCTAAACGTCACAGAATTGGTATTTGTTGATTTGTATTGGCTAAGAACTATTTGTTTGGCTCTTTATGGTTGAACATAAGCAGATAACGCCTTCACTGAGAAGAAATTAGTTCCCTTAAGATTAAGAAAATTAGGTTTTTTTTTATATCACCTTGGAAATGTTACTTTCACAGAAGTGTGCCTGATTCCATGGTACAGGAAAATATATAAAATGGCATAAATTTCTTCCCTGGCCAGCCAATGCTTATCTGAGTATTGCCTGAATATGTCATCAAAAGGCATTAAAAGGTAGAAATTTCTTTACCGAATAGTGATTGGATATCAAGTGAAAAATATCCTCCACATTATTCATTGAAAACAGGGATTTATTTTCCACTTGGGTCTTTATAGAACCTTTCTTATTTAAAAGATCCCACTAAGTTCAGTCACCAGAGTTTACACACAGGGCTAGCTAGATGAAACTTAAAAATGACTGAGAATAGACAGAAAAGGCATGTCAGCCAGAAACCCGAGCATTAATCAATATATTATACTTGTTTGGGTTGCATGATAAAAATAAATAAATGGTGGCTATGTGTTAAATTTTAGGAAAGAGGCAAAGATATTGCCCATATATTTCAGAGTTATTCCTGAGGTGATAAGCACACAATTGCCAAGTACTCTCTATCCTGTTAATTAGGATAATGCTAAAACTATTACCAGGATTATATATAAAACCCCTGTGTATATTATCTTTATAAAAGAAATTTAAAAATAAATAAAATAAATCTAAATCAATCCTGTGACTTAGACACGAAAGCAGGATGTTTGCCATACACAGAAAGCCCAAATGATCACTTGCCTGTGTGAAAAGCTCAACGTCCTAACAGTTTGTGCCTCTAATTTGTTAACAGGTACTTACCAAGGTCATAGTCCTGTCTGTCCCCAGCTAGTAGCATCAGCATGGCTACAGGTCTCATGCGTGAGGTTTTGATGATAGCAAATATCGCTTCTTTTCCTGTTTTCCTAACTGTAGTTCAGCGTTTAAGCTCTCTCCCATCTGTAACAGAGTCTGGGGAATGGAGTCCAGCTCTAGGACTGAAGTGATGAAGAAATAATTGGCTCTGCAACTTCCTATTCCTCTGAAGATAAAGACTATTAAAGGTCACTTTTTTGTTTGTTCTATACTGCATTTATTCATTCAGTTAATAAGTTAGCAATTAACAGAATTTGGACTCACTACAGGTATTATTTCATTGATTAACTTACAAATGAGAATATTGAGGTTGAAAAGGGACAGTTGATAAATAACTCACTATCAATGATTAGGAACTTTAAATCAAATTTCCATACTTAGATTTTTTTAATATAAATTACTTACAAAGGGGTTCCACTTTGACTTAGTCATATATGCATAGAATGTGCCTTGAGCAGATTTCCCCGTCCATAATTCTCCCTCATTCCTTCTCTATCTTTCCCAAGCCAATCTCAACAGGCTTTATCATCCATGCTCACAGGTGCATATGAAGTATTTCGACCATATCCATCCTCCTCCATTACCCTGCCCCACCACTGGTGATTGAAACATTTGTATTCGTGTATAAAAACATCATGAAAGCAGAAAACAGGTTGTTGAATGTAAATTTAGTGGAAGTAAAAAAACATTAGGATTAACTTATTTTAGCTGAAGCAGTAAAGGTCACTTTCTAAAAGTGACCTGTAGGAATCATGAGTAGAGATTTACTTCCGTTGTCAGGAGGGACCATCAAGAGCTTCCTATGGCTCTGGATAGATTTCCCATGCCAGTGTCACACATGGCTTTGCACAACAGTAAGGAGACACTGTTTCTGGAAATCGCATAGAAACTCTGGCCAGTGATGGAAGGCACTAGAAGAGATACTGGGTGGGGGGGGAGGGTGGGGGGTGGCGGCAGCGGGCAGAAATCCAAACTAAATTGTTTCCTGGAAGTTGAGCATGAGTAGAATGCTATTCTAGTTCACCCTATATGTGATTTCACATCTTAGTCATAAAGTTTGTTTAGTCTGGTTGACCCAAACTTGCTGTGGGAGGTGAAGATTTCCATTCTGGGAAGAGAGGAAGGTTAAATTAAGGTTATCGGAGAAATGAGTGCTGTCTTACCGGCTGTGATATATGAGCACACCTCTCTGTATGAGATGACAGCCCATGTGGCTGTGCACATAGTGGGAGCTCTACTAATTACCATTGATGCTACGTACCATCCCATTGTTAGTGAATATCATCTTTGTATTAAGAAAAGAGAGTTGTTTCCCTACAAACTACAACTTCATGACAAAAGAGAAGCTCAGTCCCCACCCCACCTCTCAAGAGTGCAAGTTGCAAGATGTTACAGTACAGATTAGATGAAAGGGAGAAAGTGAAACCTTGATTTTTTTTTCCAGTCCTGGGCTTGAGCTCAGGGCTTGAGCACTGTCCTTGGACTTTCTCAAGTCTAGCACTCTACCACTTGAGCCTCAGCACCACTTCTGGCTTTTTGTTACGTATGTGGGGTACCAAGGACTCGAACCCAGGTCTTCATGCATGCTAGGCAAGCACTCTACCACTAGGCCAAACTCCCAGCCCAAAAACCTTGATTTTTTAATTCTGCCAATCCTGTTCTCCTGCCTTTGCTTTCAGTGTGGCCAGGAGAAGCAACTACATGGCACCATGTCAAAGCAAGTTGGTGGCCCAGTGCACAGAACTAAAGCAGGAGTGGGCAAGGTGCAGATACGTGGGCCACAGAAGACACAAAGTCATTTGGTGCATTTGATTATTTGGTACATGACAGAAGCCATATGCTTCTTTCTTACTGGCTCCACCTGGCCTGGCTGCCTCTGTTGATAATTTTGTATAACTTAAAAATACCCCAATGAATATTTGAAATTTGATAGGGAAGGGGGAAAACTAAGACGGGAGGGGGATGTGGGGGGGGAGGGAAATGGGTACCAAGACATGTGAAAGGGTATCAATGTATGCGAATTAATGCACCTTCTATCTGGCAAATATCATGTATCCCTTTTACTAATTACAATAAAAAAATTAAAAAAAATAAAGGGAAAAGAAATTTAAAGAAAGCAAATATCTTTACATTAAAGAAAATTGGAATTAAAAAAAAATATCCCAATGACCTTTGTCAGATAAGGTTTTTCTTACCTGTAAGCTACAGAGAATTTTCTAGTCAACTGATAGGAGAGGCTTAGCATAACAGTAACATGTACCTAAGTCCCTTTGCTCCCCAACATTGAAAATATCTTGTGTACTGACTACAGGTAATATTAAACAGTACTCTCCGGGAGACGAGTGAATGAAATGGCTAGGTTTTCATTCATGTTGTCATTTCTACTTCTACTTCTTGTTTTTTAGAACAAAAATGGAAGATTCGAGGTTTATGTCTAAGAAACAAAGCAATCATTGCTAGTGATTTTATTTGTTCACACAATAACTATGTCCTTAATATCCATTGTGCTCCTTTCATTCTTTGCCCATCCTTTGCCACCAGTGGTCACCACAGCGGGTCCTCCCCTGTACTGCCTGTACTGGCTGCCTTCTCTGCACTCGTCTTCTCCTGATGGCTTGCTGCTGGCAAGACTCTAATAATCCTTGTTACTGCATGGAAAGCCAATAGCCACCTCCACATTTGTGTGCAACTCTTACTAGTGCATGTTGTTCCTGTCTTCCTTCTTGGTGTTTGAAGGCCTTCTATTTCTGTCAGGCTGTCAGCTCTTACAGTCCTCCTCTTACAGTCCTTCCCTTTAGGTTTGTAATTTCTACCATCATGATTTTCTCTTGGCCTGGAATCTCAATGGCTGTTTGGTTAACTCAGAAAGCACATGAGCTACTTGCACAACCTTCAGAGTTCAGTCAGAAACGGAACTTGATCATAAATCTTGTAACCAAGATCATTGGGTTCTGAGCTCTCTTATTTAAAAAGGTAGCACTTGGACAGCTCTGTCTTTATCCACACAGGCACTGCTGTCAACCAACCCCTTTTGGGGGGGATGGAAGGTGGAACAGGCAGCCAATATTGGGACTTAAACTCAGTATCTCTTAATCTTACTCAACTTTTTCACTCCACACAGCCACACATTCACCATCCACTTCCAGCTTTTTGCTGGTTAATTGGAGATAAGTGTCTCATGAACTTTTCTGCCCAGACTGAACCACAATCCTCAGACTTCTTTCTCCTAAGTAGCTAAGATTGATGGTAAGTGTGACCACTAGCACTCAGCATCCATCATCCTTTTTTGTTGTTGTTATTTGTTTTAGGTCTGAGATCTGAACTTGAACTCAATATTAGTCGCTTACACTTATTACCTAGTGCACTACCAACTGAACAATGCTTCCATCCCCAAAGCATTGGATATTTCTTTTTTTCCATCACCCTTTTTGATTGACAACCTTAACCAAAAGAGACAATGTGAAAGTTAAATCTGAGTTATAAATATATTTGTAAACATAAGCAGAGTCATATGCAAACATTACATCTACAAACATTAACTAAAATATGGTGTATGCAGAGGAGAATTCCCGGGGTGTAACTTCTTTGAACAACTTTCAGTCCAACAAAAGGAACACCAGGAAGCTGGTATTTGAGATGCTGGGGCTATGAATTCAAGAGGAGGGAGTAGATGAATGAAGAGAAGAAAAGTAAGACAATGCAGTCATATATTTAATAAGCATACAGTGTGAAAATGAAGCTAGGAAATTGAAGGGATAGGTGGGGTTGGGAGATATGGGGGAAATAATATACTCATAAACTGACATGTTGAATTCCTTTTGTACAACTACTTAAAGATAAATTTAAAACAATGAATTAAGAAAGAATATGACATTGGATACCGATGGCTCATATCTGTCATCCTAGCTACTCAGGAGGCTGAGATCTAAAAATCATAATTTGAATTGAGCCCAGGCATAAATCCATGAAACTCTTATCTCTAGCCCAGTAACCTACCAAAAACATCCAAAAGTAGAGATAAAACACTAACCTTGAGGAAAAGAAGCTCAGGCACAGCACCTCCACCCTTGAATTCAAGCCCCAAGACTGAGACACTAAAGAGAAAGGAAGAGAGCTCTGCTTTCATTCCCTAGTGAAGAACCACGTTGAATGTAGTACCTTCCTCCTGATTAGCCATCCTTGCTGCCATTTTCTCTGGGCCTCAGAAATTTGAATCAGTCAAGTCTAGGAGTCTTTGCTTTCTTTAAAAAAAAGAAAAGCATCCCCATTAAACCATTGTTTTAAAAGTCACTTGAAACATTAAAAACCTCATGTCACCAATTCAGAATGTTAAAATTTAGGAATGGTTGGGGCTTCAGGCGAGCGATATTGAATTAAATGTTTTAGAGCACTTTAAGACAGCATTTGATTGTACCTTTAAAATAGGGAATGCAAATTGAAATTCCTCTTGGGTGCTTTAAATCATGCATTATATGTGCGGTATTTTCAATTAGCCGCAGAGGGGAAAAAAAATGCCTTCAGCGTGGCTGTATTTTTACAGCTGGGAATTGCTCAAAGAACACTACTGACTATTTCATATGTGTGAGATTTATTTAAATGACTCATGGGCCATTTGCAGTGTAACCAATAGTTGAAAATATTGTTGCAGTATGGCAGGTGAAAGTAGGAAGTGATACTGTATTCCTGAAGAGGTGATATAAGCACAACGAGTACTACTTAGAGAGGAGTTGGACAGGAAGTTAGGTCACTAGAGACAGCCCTTCACATTCCAGCCTGGCTTTTGTACCACCACAAAAAGGAGGAAAATGAGTAGTTTCTTCAACAAGAACCCAGACTAAGGTGTTACCTACTTTCTGGTCTTCGTGCCACACTCAGGTGAAAGGTCGGATTGAATATAGAGAGCCTGGACCGTCCCCCAACTGTTCTCTGTCTCCCTGTCTCCATCCCCCATTACTTAGTCCCTTTCTTCCTTCCAACCTCACCCAGAATCCTGTTGCAGAAAGCAAGATCGGGCTCTTGGCATGGATCAACCTGTCCCTTTACAGAGGTTCATGAGTTCTGACTAGGGATTTGGAATGAAATAATGTAAATGGTAGTTGGGTAACACTCTTGTGATTCCGATGAAACATGAGTTAATGAGAGATTGAGTAGGCAGAATAGAAATGCAAATCATCAGTTTTTAACCTTTATAATTGTGGTTCCTAGCCTAAGGGGATATTTCCACTCTTTACCAGGGGACATAGGTCTATGTTGCAAGATACTTGATTATAATAAGTGGGAAGAGGATGTTACAAGCTTCTGAAGAATAAAAGCCAGAAATACTGCCAAAGACTGTATAACAGATGTATTATGTATGTAGTATAACGTACAGCTTCCTCCTTGAGATGCAAAAAGTAACCTGCTTTAGGTGTTCTTTTTTTAAGGACTTCCCCAAATACTTTAGCCCCTAATCTCCTTATAAGACAGCAACTACTGTAATTGACTACTACTGTAATGTGAAGTAAGTTGATCTTTAAGGGCTTGACTTTTTTCACCATGTAGCAAGTCATGTAGCAAGTGACCATGTGATAAGGCTGGATTCTGGGGTACGGTGGTGAACAGGATAGATGAGTTTCCCACCAGATTCATAGACACAAAGAGAAGGCAAGATAACAGTGTTCCATTTAGAGGAATTTACACATGGAAGTCTGAAGCTAAAAGGCATCTGTGGGATTCAGCCCATCTAGAGAAGAAAGCTAAATCCAAGCCAGGCAGGGATGTGCACTTCTGAGAGGGGAGCTGTACTTCCTGACAAGAGCCTGGGGAAACCATTGGAGGCGTGGGATCTGGTCTTGTATGGAAGGCTTTCTCTCAGCACACTCATGGAGCACTGTAGGCAGTTATTTGGGTATAGGAGACTCATACTCTCTTTTAGAGAGAGTGGTAGCTTGGATAGAAAACAAAGATCAAGAGAGTTACTATCCAAGACATAGCCAACGAGAGAGAATGAAAGAGCTAGTTGTGGTTTCAGTGCAGTGAGAATCGTTCCCACATTCTGGCTCAGAAACTGGGAAGATGGTTAGTGATGCCACTTCTTGAGACATTTAGGGGATTCAGCTCCAGTCTAGAATTTCCATGAAAACTGCTAAGGAAATTTAATATAGCTTTGAACCCCACTTTAAAAAAAAGGAAAAGAAAAGAAAGAAAGAAATCTTGGTTTTAGAATCTGCTTGCAAAATTTTAGGCCTATTCCTCGAGGTCACCTCTTTTCCAGTGGCCAACGACAAGGACAGGGCTCAGCAATGTTTCTCAGTGGTCTATTTGGGCAGTCACGTAGTACTTCCTGCTTTAAGTGACTTCACCCATCTAAGCAGGCATAACCAGTGCTAAGAGCCATCTTAACATCCACCCTTCACCCAGGGCATCTCTCAGCCACTGAAACAGTCAGGGGTGCATCTGGCGACACCACACTAAAACTATTTATGTAAAGATTGCTTTAGACTCATCTCCTCTTGTCCTTTTAGTTTCAGGCTGGTAGGAAAAGACAAAACAACAACAACAACAAAAAAACATTTCTTATTCATGAGAGTCTTGGCAGCCTTGGATAAAAACACACACAAAAAAAATTGCCAGTCTGATGCCCATTTCCCAAACTAACCAGGGGCCATCAGTCATTTCCTGACTGTGTCACCGAGGCTGTTGGTGGGAGGCAGGGCTGAGTTGGAATGCATCCCTGGGGAGGACCAGGCCCCTTGAGTCTCCAGAGGTGTGTGTGTGTGTGTGTGTGTGTGTGTGTGTGTGTGTGTGTGTGTGTGTGTGTGTGTGTGTGTGTGCACGCACACACGTGTGTTCCTGCTAGTACCTGGGCTTGAATTCAGGACCTAGACATTGTCCTTTAGCTTTTCCTTGCACAAGTCTGAAGCTTTACCACTTGAACCACAGCTCCATTGGTGGTGCATTGGAGATAAGAATCTCAGGTATTTATCTACGCAGGCTGGCTTGGAAATGTGATCCTCAGATCTGAGCTTCCTGAGTAACAAGAATTACAGGACAGAGCCACTAGCACCTGGCTAGGTGAAGTAAATATTGAGATGGGCTAAAGCATAGATCTTTGGAGGCTCAAAGCATCTCAGTCCGTTATAGGGATGATAATGGCCAAAGTAATGTCCAGTAATGTCTGAAGCCAATATTATACCCTGTTGATGGTTAGAGGAACGGAGGCATAGTGAAGACTGCTTACCTAGCATGCACAAAACCCTGGGTTTGATTCCCCAGAATCACATAGAGAAAAAAAAAACAGAATTGTTGGATTGGTTCCAGTGGCAGAGTGCTATCCTTGAGCAAAAAGTGTTCAAAGGACAGTGCCCAGGCCCTGAGTTCAAGCCCCAGGACTGGCAAACAAACAACAACAAAAAAAGCACCACAGTTGCTTGAGGCAATTTGAACTTGGACGGTTTGTCTCAGGGACCTTCTGAAGCCAAGGGCAGTGTCCTAGATTCTTTTCATCCTTCTTAAAGATTAAGCTCTGATACATTTACAAACCAAATAATTATGGAGCTTTGGTGACTTTTAAGGATAGCTAATGTTTTACTCTGCTTATAGGATTGGACAAGAACATAAATAATGAAAACATTCATTTCAAAGTATAATGGCATGTGTTTGCTTACATTTTAATGTGGATTTTTTATTTTCAGATAATTATAGTGTCACATGTATGCATTTGTTTAAAAAAATGCAAGATAAATTCATATGCCTCTTACCAATGTCGCATGCATTCATTTGTATGTATGTGTTTACAGTCTTATCACTTATGTGAATTTCTATGACCACAGTTAAGAGACAGGGAACAATTCATCAGAGGACACGTGTACTTCGCTGTGTTAGAGTCAGACCTTTGAGTCTGTCCTGTTACCTCCATCCCTAGCAACTTCAGATATTTCTCTATCTTTGTAACTTTGCATCTCAAGGATGTTATGTAAAGACAATCAGCTTTTTCACTGAGCATAATTCCCTCTCAAGACCCACTGGAATTGTGCAATCTACCCAGGATTCATTCCTTTTTGTTGCCGGAGTAGTAGCTTGTAATATAGATATACCATAGGTGGTTTAAATACTCACTTAATGAAGAATTTCTGGGTTGTTTCCCATTTGGGGCTTTTGATAAATAAGGATATTATAAATGCTGATTTTGTGTGAATTTGAGTTTTTATTTCTGCACAGTAAATGTTCAAGCTAGCTAGTGTATATGGTTTAAGTACACTCATTGTTTTGTGAGAAATTGATAAAATGTTGTCCAGAATAGTTGTGCTATTTTACATTCTCACCAACAACAGTTTCTTTGGCAAATTGGTGGCTTTCATTGTATTTGTTCTGGCTTACTGTAGTTTTAATTTAGATTTCTCTAGTGGCTAGTACTGAACAGTGTTTCCTGATCTTTCTTGTTTTGTTGCCATCTGTGTGACCACTTGAATACCATCTCTTTCCCTTTATTTTTTACCGCATCTTGAATTATATTGCTTATTTTTACAATGGACTTAAGAGCCCCCTCATGGAGTGGTGGCTGAAGCAAGAGAAAGAAGGCTACGGACAGGTAGACTTTGAAGTCTGAGAACTTCCTCTGGCTTCTCTCTAGTTTGTACTCTCCTGTGAGTTGCAAGGAGCTAGCTGTTAGGGTTCTGGCTCCCCAAGATCCACTGAGTCTTGCAAAGGCTGTAAGATGATGATGGTATGAAAAGAAAAATATTCCTAGATCCTGTCTCACAGCAGGCATTTTCCTGAAGACCCTTTGCCTAGCACACTTTTTCTGCCCTCTTTGTTCAGTGACATATAACTAAGCCCCCTCCTCTGTTCCCCCACTCCCTGAGCCCATCAGAACACTTTGCCTCACCACTACCTGTCCCTCCCTCTGAGGAGTGAGGGTCAAGTTCCCTGGCTGGACCACTCTACTTGTTATCAGAGCAAGGAAAATGTGAATGCAGATATTGGTTTAGCAATGAGTCTGTCTCCCCCTCTAGACTCCACTTTCTTGACTTCAGCATTGTTTATACTTTGGACCACACAGTTCTGGGTAGGAAGGGACTGTCAAAGCTAGGTAGGATTTTGAGCAATGTCTCTAAACTTCTCTCCCCATACTATCTATTGAAGTTGTGAAAACTAACCAGTTGTGTAAAAGAAGACTGTTTTCAAACATGGCTGTGGGCATCTGAGTGGTAGAACCACCCAGGTTGAGAAGCAGGAATCCAGACAAAGGGTCAGGAGTAGGGAAATACGGGTTACGTGGCTCTGATCTGTAGCACCTGTACTACATTATGTGCTGATGATGTGTTTACAGCTACACCCTGATACCAGGTCCCCTGTTCTTGTTCTAGCACATGGGTGCTGCATTGGTATTTGGGGAATTAGATGAGCAGACATCTGTCCTGAATATCAAATTCCCCTTTCCTGGGCAACCTTGAAAATAACCACCCTGACTTCGAAGGACCCAAGTGGTTTTCTCTGGGAATAAAAGGCCCAGAAGTCTGAGCCTCTCTTCTCACTTTTGAATATGGGTTTCCTTTCCCTGAACTCCAGCTGACTAAAAGAGGAACATGGACTACTGAGTTCCCCCTTGATTAAAGCCCACATCCTCAGGAAAAGGTGCCAAACCCCATCCAGCACAGCCTAGCACCCAGAGCTTCCCTTCTTATTGGCGCTCTCTCCAGAAAGAGGGCATCCCAGCAGATGGTAGGCTTTCCCTCAGGCAGCCTGGGGTCATTTGCCATAGGGAGACCCCAATTCTTAATTCCTAATAATTCCTAATTCAGCTCTTCCTCCATTCCTCCTTTCATCTTCTGCTGACCATACAGGTTCCCCTGCATGAGAAATGTCTGGAAAGTTGGGGCTCAGGCTCTGTTTTGCTTAGCAAAGCAGGAACTAGATATAACTGGTTCACAAAGTTCCCAGAGCATAAATACAGTGGTTGGGAGAATAATTTAGAGTGCATGTGAAGGTTTTAGGGTTTTTTTCCCCACTCTGTAGCTGGCAGTTCTGCTTCCCAAACCTGAATGATACAGCTGCTTGGGTTTAGCACAATTGTGCAACCTATGGGGCGAGAGCAAGCAGTGGGTGAGCAGGAGGGCAGGCTGCTGACAGGTGGTGGTGATGGTGCGGTAGGATTTCAGGTATGGGGGGTGGGCAGCTGTGCAATGATTTAGTTCTGTGCTAACACCTTTCAGATGCTTCTTGCTGGCAAAGGAAGCTCCACATAATGCAGTGCCCAGCTCCCCACCTCTAGCTGCAGAACTTCTCCCACGACCTGTAGGCACATTTGGGACAATTTGTTATGGTATACCACCAGGCCTAAGCTTTCATTTCTGGTCGCAAACTCTCCCTTCTAGAATTGGCAGAAGTAATGGTCTGGACTTCTTCCTCTCCCACACAGAGAATCACGATGGAAACTGGCGTTGATAACAATTGCTTTATCCAGAAGTAGTCTAGGATTTCATATTGAGCAGCACTGTCACCCCATGACTCAGGGAGTTGGGGGAGTCTGTGTGTTAGGAACTCATGTTCCGGTGTGGACTACTTGTAAAACATGTATGCCCACATGTAACAGCATTCCTGGCTGCCAAACACCAGAATCCGCTGGCATTTCCCACTGCATTGTGCCAACAAAGATATCTCTAGCCATTTACCACAGGCCCCTGTGTAGAGGTGACTCCGTCCCCGAATGAAAACCTGTTCACCTAGACAAACACATCCCTTCCGAAGCCATGGTCACTTATTTACGCCAAGAGTTTGGGGATTTCAGCCCAGGTAGAAGAAGGCACCGTTTGTTCACTGTTTTCTTTAAACTCCCATCACGAGAAGCCATGCAACACATCACCCAAGAACATAGCTCTCCACTTTCATTATCCTCATCAGGCCTAGGCCAGCAGAGTAAATTTCTTTTGGTTCTACGTTTCCATCATCTGTAAGATAGAAACACTAGTGTCTGCTTCTTAAGTTAAAAGTTAAATTACACATGATAAATTACACAGGTCTCTAGGTTTTCACACAAGGTGAGACTAAAGGAGGATATTCTTAAGAGAGGAAACATAGGGACAGTAGTTACGTCATCATCGAACCATATAAAATAATAGTTATTAAAATTAACTCCAGGAAGTGGAAATAAGGGGTTTTCCCCCCTTTGTTGCTGTTTTTGTTTTCCCTTTCTTTTGTCTTGTTTGTTCATGTATGTGTCTTTGGGAAGGTAATGGTGGGGGCGGGGACAGGAATGGTAAACCAATGCAGCTATGGCAGTCACTAGATACTATGTTGAAATGAGCTAAACAACTTGTGGGGAGGAATGGAAAGGAAAAACTGGGAGAGAGCGAGGGAAGAGGAGACACCGTCTGAAAAGAAATATACTCTTCATCTGACTTATGTAACCATAAATCTTCTGTGTATTGCCTTTACAATAACAATAAATTAACATAAACATTAAGCTATATCATTTTTTTTTTGCCAGTCTTGGGCTTGAGCTCAGGGCCTGAGCACTGTCCTTGGACTTTCTCAAGGCTAGAGCTCTACCACTTGAGCCTCAGCACCACTTCCGGCTTTTTTTTTTTCTATGTATGTGGTACCGAGGAATCGAACCAGGGTCTTCGTGCATGCTAGACAAGCACTTTAACCACTAGGCCAAACTCCCGGCCCAATTTTCAGCTATATCTTATGCATAAAGCGCTAGTACGGTATCGTTCAGTCCACTGGGCTTCTGTAACAAAATACCAGGTAGATTATAAACAACTGAAATTCCTCATAGTTCCCAAATGTAAGAAGTCAGCAGTTGCCATGGCTGGTGAGGGCTTGTTTTCTGGTGTGTAGATGGTAACTCTGGCTGTTTGCTGACATGGCAGAAGGACAGACTTGCCTTCTGAAATCTCTAAGGGAATTAACCTCCTGTATGAGGATCTTCCCTTGTGATTCAGTCAACCCCAAAAGACCCAACTTCTAATAACTTCATTGGAGTTAGGTTTGGCTAAGGACTTGGGGGAAGACAGAGATATGCAGGCCAGCCTAATAGGTATATAGTAAAGGATGGCTATTAATCATGAGTATTGAAGGGTCTATTTTCTAAGTTTTATGCAAGTCAGAATTGGGAAAGAAAAAGCTTTTGTAAGCGTCATTGATGCTGCTTAAAACAATAATGGGATAGTTAGTTTTCATTGAATTATAATTTTAAAGAAATATAAAAACCATAATTCTTGTGATTAAGTATCTACCACATAGATTGAAAGACTGGCTGCTAGGGTCAAGTTAGTCAAATCAGAGCCACCATTTGCCCAACATGCCAAACATAAAATGGTCTGTGGGTTGGAATGGATTATAACACCCAACCAAGTGTGCCTTGCATTATTTATCAACTCTGTCCTATTTCAGGAAATAACATTTGTGTTGGTATTCCATGATCCTCTAACTTATCCTCTGTTTCATCTACTCTCTACTATATCACTTACACCTCAGTTGATGCAGAACTGAGGTCCTGCTATTTGTCTTTTTATAAACAGAAAGGGATGCTATTTTAAGTGATGTGTTCCATATGAAATTTCATAAAGTGCAGAACCTTATACAGAAAAATAAATTATCACCGTCAGAAACAGGTATATAACTAATATCTTGATATCTGTTCTTTTAGTCTTTTTTTCTGCCGTATGTACAATTTTTACATACTCAACTATATCATAAACAGCTTTCTTTATACAATTAAGGTATGTCCAGAACTAGGGATACTAAGGCAAGAGGATAGAGAGTTTAAGGCCAGCCTGGGCTACACAGCAAGACCTTGTGTCAAAAAAAATCTAGAACATATTACTACATCTGTAAGTGTGTTTCAGTGGTAGTTATAAGAGCTTAGTGACACTATGTTAAATGGATCTCATTAACTATTTCTTATTGTTGGATAACATGAACCATGTTCTCCCAGAAGCAGCAAGATTAAATCCTGCAAATGAATCACTAGGAAGCACATAAGGGAACCTGCAAAGGAGTGGGAGACCCCCCAAATAGTCATTTATATCAAGAGTTGGTATCAATGACCCTTGGTCCCCTGGGAAGGAATGGTGTGTGTAAACACCAGCTGAGTGCTGCTTAGAATCCATTAAACAAAGTAGGTGTCATTTCCCACTGACAGTTATCCAAAAGTGACAGGTGCAAACCATTAGCAACAAAACGTGCAAGAGCTAGAGGTTAAGTACAAGAGCTGGCAAGAGGCTACCCACAGTGTCCCCTCTGTTGGAGATTGAGATTGCAACTAAAATTGCCACTACAATTACTTGCTGCAAAGAATATCGTGGTGATTTTACTCCCAAAGTCTTTTTTTTTTTCAATCCAGATTTTTTAATCATACCTTGATGGATAAAAGGGGTATTGCTGTTTGATAAGTAGGTGTTGTTTAAAATTGTGTATACTAAAGATTGTAAGTCAGAGAAGTCATTTGTTTTGATCAGTTTGCATTTCCAACACTTGCTATTCATTTTTTACCACCAGCTATGCAGAGGGCATAGTTTTCTCATGCATGAATCAAGGGTCCATAGAAAAACATCAGTATTTGGGACCTGTAAAGACCATCAAAGTCATGTTCTGTTTTGATGATAGACTGAATTAGATATCTCTTCAAAATATGATTTTAAAACAATGAATCTAAGTTCTAATATAGTGAAAAATAATTTTCAGCCATGTGCTGGTGGCTCACACTTGTAATCCTAACTACTCAGGAATCTGAACTCTGAGGATCACTGTTTGAACCTGGGCAGGAAAGTCTATGAGACTCACATTTCCAATTAACCACCAGAAAACAGGAAGTGACAGAGCACTAATCTTGAACAAAAGAGCTCAAGGATAGTGCCAAGGTCCTAAATTCAAGCCCCATGAACAACAAAAATAAAAATTAAAAAAGGAATTCTCATTTCATTGCACTGTTTATGAATCACCATTATATTTTTCAAAAACACTGAAACTAAAATTTGTCATACAATATTGAGATTATTCTGTATGTAAAATATATTTTTTAAGATTGAAAACCACTGGCCAATATCTAATTTTTGAGGCATCTCTTGGTTGTAGAATTAGGAAATCATCCATTTAAAGCTCTAAAGATTTAGTTATGTATATCAGTTGATTGAAAAATGTATCTTCAAGCTGACAATCATTTTGGGTGGGGGACCATACACCTCCACTCTACCATTATCATTCTCTCCTAGAGCCAGAAATATACCAACATCATCTTATTTTTGATCTGTGTCTTAAGTTGTCTAAGGAAATTAAAAAGGTACATATACACAGGGCTTTATCAAGGTAGAAATAGGTTTGACCCATTTTCTTAGCCTGGTCTTTGAGACTTTCTTAATATTCTATTGAAATAAAAATCAGACCATTTCAGGCCTTGAGCATTAAGGATGATAAGGAAAAGGAACCAACATATATTGAGCAATCTGTTGTGATTCAGACACTACAGTAGTTACAATCTGTCTTGTTTGTGCTTAATTAATTCCCATGGCCACACTGAAGCTACAGCTTCAAAAAATGGTAAAGGAGAAGGAGCTGAGGGCATAATTAATGGTATAGTGCTTGCCTAGTATACACAAGGCCCAAGGTTCAAGCCCCAACAGAGTAGGAAAAAAAATGATAGAAAAATGATAGAGAAGAAAGCAAGATAGATAAATGTCAGGAAATGCATCAGATCCCTTGGTCAGTGGATGATAGAACTGAGATTTGAACCTTGGGCAAGTTTTCTCTGAAACACTGAGGGGCATAAATGTTCCATAATCTTCCATTTTAAGAGGTAGACAGATGACTAAAAATCCCCAATTATGTCATCTCCTGACCGATGGAACAATATTGGAACTCACTTGGATATCAGTTCAAATGTATTTTCTGATGAGATATGCTCCATTTTAGACATTGTTGCCATACACTTTAATAGATGAAAATTTTTTCCCTAAGCAGTTTTAGGCTCACTTTTGGAAGAATTAATTAGTGCTATAGATTGAACATGCATATTCACTTTAAAATCAGATAAAACTTTTATAAGGAAATGGCGCTATGGCTCAAGTAGTAGAGCACAAGCCTTGAGCTGAAGAGCTCAGGAACAGCACCCAGACTTCGAGTTCAAGCCTCACAACCAACAAAAAAAATTTTTTTATAAGTTTTGAGGACTCTAAACGTGTCCCTAATCACCTGAAATACCATGTTTAGAAGCTACCAAAATGTCGTGCCTTTGGCATTTCCCTGTTGGTCCTCTCCTAAGTTGCAAAGACATTGACAAAACTGTTTACTTCCTACTGCAAGTGCTATCCAGGCACACTTAGTTTGCTTGTTCAACCCACTTGGTTATCTTAAGAAAATGTGGCAGTATTTAGAAATGAAGACAGGACATATTTCAGTAGCGTTCATATGGATTCCAGTGCAAAGTAGAGATCACAATTCTCTCTTTGTCTTCATAGGACCATACATGAGACAAGTCCAATGACCCATGCATTTACAACGTCTGTCTCTTCATTAACAGTCTTGCATCTTCATGGCTCAACTCTTGAAGGGTCTCTAGAATTTAGCTTTTGACCTAGTATACCCTTCAGAATTGGACCTCTGTCTGTTGGCAAAATCTTGGTGAGAAATACTTGACCTGATTCTTGGGTATTGTGATCCTATTTCAGACCATTTAGAAGTCTCCATCTGACAACTTAAAACCTTTCTGTATCATTGGGAGGCCCTATCAAGAGAGATCATCAATCTAACACAGCCTGATAGACAGGATATTTTTCTACCTATTGCGGCTGCTCTAGAAGAAATAGTAGTTAACAGGCATATTAATAAGGGACCTTTGATTCCAATTACAAGGATTATATAAACAACAAGATATCAGCACTTGCCAGTGCCCAAGAAAATGTCCGTTTTCATTGAGGGGAGGGCAGAGGAACTTTGGGACTCGCCTCGTTATGCTTTGTCTGTTGTTCATCCCAGGTGCCTGCACTTTTGTGATTCCACAACAGTGAGCACCAAGAGTGGGCATGATCAGCCAGGCACAGTGGCTCACGCCTATAATCCTAGCTACTCAGGAGGCTGAGATCTAAGGATCAAGGTTCAAAGCCAGCCCAGGCACTCAAGGACCTGAGACCTCTAGAAAATGGGAAATAGAGCGTGGCTCAAAGGTAGGGTGGTAGCCTTGAGCTGAAAAGCTCAGAGACAATGCCCAGGCCCAGAGGTAGGGCAGTAACCTTGAGCTGAAGAGCTCAGGGATGGCACTTAGGTGGATTTCAAGCCCCATGACCCACCAAAAAAAAAAAAGAGTGGGCCTGTTCAGGAGGATGGCTCATTTCACATGGCAGTGATACTCTGTGATGATCCTAGAACATCTATTAAAGCCAGATGATTTCCCCACACCCAGCTCCCTCACCACACACACATACATCTTGACATCACCTAGTAGGCCTTTATGGTCCATACAATCATGAGAGGCAAGCCAATTTATGAGTATTCCCTCTGTCTTTCAAAAATCTGAATGTAAGGAAGTATATGGGTATGGTATGTAGCCAATGAAATTTGTTTGTTTGTGGGAATTGTTTTAGGGGGGGGAAGTTATGCCTACTTGATGTCCACAGTTTACTTTAGGCTTCATTAGGTGAAGGTGCACAGATTGTGGCCTCTAACTATGGCTTTCCACTTAAGGGAGCCAGAGCTCCCTAGACAAGAGAACACTCTATCCAGGACGGGAAATGGCGGGAAATATATTGGAACATCTTGTCAAACCAGAAAACAAGAAAGCTTAAAAGACTGTAGGCCATCTGAAAAGATTCAAGAATCAACCTGAGGGGCTGGGAGTTTGGCCTAGTGGTAGAGTGCTTGCCTAGCACGCATGAAGACCCGGGTTCGATTCCTTGGTACCACATACATAGAAAAAGTCAGAAGTGGTGCTGAGGCTCAAGTGGTAGAGCACTAGCTTTGAGAAAAATCCAAGGACAGTGCTCAGGCCCTGAGCTTAAGCCCAGGACTGGCAAAAAAAAAAAAACAAAACAAAACAAAAAAAACACCTGAGATTGACTTTGAGCTTTAATTCTTTTTTTCCTTTTGCTGGTCCTGAGGCTTGAACTTAGGGCCTAAAAGCTGTCCCTGAACTTTTGTGCCCAAGGCTAGTGCTCTGCCACTTGAACCACAGCTTCATGTCCTATTTTGAGCTTTAATGAAGATAATTTTTTTACAGTGGATCAAGTTCATTAAAAATATATTGAAAACCCTGAGTTCATAAGGTCACAAGAGCAAAACTGTCTGGTGAAGTGAAAATTGGGGCAATCAACCCATTAGGAATGAAAAACCATGTGACATGAAATGAATCAGGCATTTATCCTGCCTTTGCTTACATGAACAAAACCTGGGGGTAGCCAGAAAATTGGTCAAGGAAATTTTCTTTCTTTAGAAAAAATAAAATGGATGAAGAAAGAGAATTAGAATTACAACAGTACCTAAATTGTTAAGTAATGTACCTTCTATCTGGCGAATATAATGTAACCCCTCTATTAATTACAATAAAAGTATTTTAAAAAAAACCTGTGGTTAGGCATGGAACAATCAAGCAAGAGAGAGAGAGAGAGAGAGAGAGAGAGAGAGAGAGAGAGAGAGAGAGAGAGAACCAATACAGTCTGCTTATTCCAACACAGTATACATATGGTATACCTCCATAAACTGTTTTTGCCAGCAAAGAAAGCTGACTTGAATCTTATCAGTCAATGGAGTGTGGGTCAGCAAACTTTTCCTGTAAAAGACCATATGGTAAATGATTTTGCTTTTGTCTTCATTACAGAGAGGTACCCTGTCAACTCCTGGCTAGGGTACTAATGACGAAATGGGCAAAACAAAAAAGTGTGATCGGATCCAGCTCTCAGGCCATGGTTTACATGTTGAGACTCTACTTCATAGCACATACAGGAGACAGAGAGTAAATGGTTCACCAGAGTGCAATTAGTAAACTCCAGTGGTGAAGCCATTATAGGACCAATCACATAGTTCTTCAAGAAAAAGTTTCCCAGGAAAAAAAGTTAAAAATAAAGCAAGTAGGGCACTATTTAAATTATTTCTTTTAAAGGACATCGGTATGCTCAGTTGTAATGCATGTAGTTTCTTTAGATCCTGATGCAAAGAAGATAGAAATTGGCTGGAGCTGAGTATATAGCCCATGATAGAATGCTTGCCTCACACACACAAGGCCCTGGGTTTGAACCCATCACTGCAAAAACAGAAAAAAAATCCAGAAAATTTGAACACAGACTAGATAGCTACTAATTTTGCAGTGGGATAATGATTTTGCAAATGTATATTTTAAATCCTTAGGTTTTAGGTTATATGTTTATATTTAAAAACAACCCTAAGTCTCACTATATTAAGTCTAGCATCTTCTTGAAAAACAATCTTTTGATTTCACAAGAAATAAGAGAAGCCATGAGTTGATTATTGTTTCATCTAGGTTTTGAACATTTTAGGTTTATCCTATATTTGTATGGGTTTAAAGTCTTCTGTCTATAAAGGTATAAAGTCTAAATGTATCTATCCAAGCATTTTTTAGAGTGATGTCTTGCGTTAGCCACACCTGCCTCATCCCCCACCCCCTAGTGCAGATGAGAATTACCTGGCTGAATATTGGAGTCAGAGAGTTTTGTAGTAGTTTTTTTTTTCCACCAGACTCGCTCCTTACCTACAACTTAAACAGAGCATATAGACACTGTATTACTTACTTCCTGCGTTATAGGTGAGGTATATGTTATACAAAGAATTTATTACATCGCAAGTAAGCTCCATCTGTGTGAGGCGCTTCTGGTCCCCCTTGTCTGCTGGGTTGTCAGTGGTTCAGGTCTGATCATAAGGACTTATGCACCCAGGCTGGTGGTGGATGTCAGGTGCTGAGACGAGGCAGCAGGGGCAGAGTCACAGCAGTCATTGGAAAGCCTGTGTGTAGCCCCTAGAATGGTGACTATACAAAGCAGGTTTATGAGAGACAGAGAGAGAGAGAGAGAGAGAGAGAGAGAGAGAGAGAGAGAGAGCGCGCGCACCCAGTGGTACCACAACTTCTTTTACATTTATTTTCCTGGAATAATTATAAATACAGAGGGACATCTCTTGACTTTTGGTTGCCTAAAATATGTTTAAAACACTCAATATTCCAAAGCAAATCCTACACAGAGGGTTAATCCCAGAGGTTTTGCCTCTGACTTAGCATTAACCAGTGGTAAATTAGACCCTCTGGGCACCAGTACTCTAAAACCCCATGGTGCTACTTTCTATGAGCTCCTTGTCTACTTGGGAGGAAAGGAAATACATTTAGAGAATAACTCAAATGAGAGGTGCAGAGAGATGCTTGCAGAATTCAAAGAAGGGGGTGAGCAACGCATCTGGCCCAATCAAGAAAAATGGAACCCTAGCTGCAGGAAGCATTGCCATTTACAGGAGGAGGATGAGAGAGAGATGCAAAGAAAACATCCAAGGCCCATCAATACAAAACAGACCCCTTTAGGAGGGATGTTAGCAAATTTGCAGAGTACTGGCCCTCTGTAATACTCTCGGGCCATGGGGGTGTTCTGAACAAGCAACTGAAGCTAGACAGCCAGCTCTTAACAGTGTAGCAGTGAAGTGCATTAGAGGACGTGAACATCACGTGTGAACAAGTAATGCTTGACATGGTTGGGTCCGGAGAGTGTGTTCTTGAGCTGTCTGTCGTCAGTGAGTGGTGCTTCTGTAAGTACAGACAGACATAAGTTCTGAATCTGGCATTTGCAAAACCACCCACTACTCTAGGATATGGAAACAAGATGTGATTGTTGTTCTTAATGTATTATGTGCAATTATATCTTTTCTCCTCTTTTCCCCTTATGGTTAATCTCATGGAGTTACTCTATCTGACTTTGTTACTTGGTGTATTGTATATACTTTATATTTGTTTATTTGAAATAGGGAAGGGAAGGGGAGAACAAGATGATTGGAAGGGGATGGGGGAAGGAAAGGGGACAAAAACATGAGAAATGGTATCAATGATTGAGAAATAATGTACCCACTACCTGACAAATCTAACTGTAATCCCTCTATACATTACCCTAACAATAAAATACAAGAAAAAAGTCCACATCATACAATAAAATGTAAAAAAAAAACAAAACACCCACCTGTTATTTTGTCCACTGGAATGCTTAACACTCAACAACAGTACCCACTTCTGAAAGAGTTTTCAGGCTGGATAGGGAAAAGCCTTGGAGTAAGAGAAACTGGAATTATGTGGGGAAAGAGAATTCTAATAATTGAAAGATTAGCTTTATTAGGAGACTGTGATATGATTTTCTTTAGTGATGTCCTAAACTACATATGTGTGTGTGTGTGTGTGTGTGTGTGTGTGTGTGTGTGTGTGTGTGTGTATGCATGTGTGTGTTCTGGTACTGGGGCTGGAACTCAAAGCCTCTAGCTCTTACTTATTCACTGAAGGAGGGTACTCTGCTATTAGAACCACACCTATCCTTCCAGTTTTTTTGCTGTTACTTGGAGATGTAAGTCTCATGGATTTTTTTAACTTGGACTAGCTTTGAAGCACAATCCTTAAATCTCAGCTTCCTGAATAGCTAGGGTTACAGGTGCAAACCATTACTGCCCCGCTTATACACATTGTTTATACTATTATGAAAACATTATATAAGAAGATGATTTGTGATTGACCATATTAATGCTGCCAAACACATTTGGGCAATACTTATTCTTTTATATAAAAGCTTGTCATTTCTCTTAAAAATGAAAAGAAACAGGAGGTTACTCTGGTCTTCCTACTGTGGGAATTTGCCTGTTCAAAGATGGAGTGTTTGGGGACCAGAAAAACCGCTATTGTTTCTTGTGAAGGATAGTCTTTTTGGACATAAGAAAGTTTCACTATTAGAATGCACATAAGCTGAAAGTGATTTCTGGATCCACATCTCTCCTGGGCGACACGCTGTAAAGAGAAATAAAAAGCTCATTCTTAGACATGTGTACAAGCCAGGTGAATTAAGAGCAGTGAGCATTTGGCCAAGCACAAATTATGCCCAGGACATCAGTCAAAACAAGCTCTAGCTCCAGGTTCTGCACAGCCCTGACTCAGCCCCAGTGCACTGTTGGGAAACTGCATAGACATCTCTCAAAACTTCCTGAGTCCAAGAAACCAAGAAAAACAAGTGGCAACTGGCCCCACCATCATAATGAAACTGTTCTTGTAGCAGATTCCTAACCAAACAAAATTCTGCTAAATAAGATAGCTATTTATTTTGAAAAGTGTTCTTGCTAACTAAAAGACATTGGAGCCATTAGATTACTCACTGTAACTGGTCTTTTATCCTGTTTTATGGTCATATATAATATGTGTGGTGTTAGGATATATACAGTATATGATATTTTGCAAGTCAGCATCCTGTTACTAATTGCAAAGCCAATTTTGATGTTCTTTATACCTTATGCATATGCAATTCAACTACTTATTTAAATGTCCACTAACTCGGGATATTTCTTTGGAGAGCCTTAGCCAGCTAAAGGGGGATGCCAGAATAAACTTGAAATACAAAAGTCAATCGTGGCAATCGAGCAAGTTGGCACTAGTCACCGGCCATTTGTCATGAAGAGTGCACCGATTTGTGATCACTTTGTAGTATATTAAATTCTAAAGAGGAAATGTATTGCCTGAAGGCAAGAGAGAGAGGAAGAAAGAATCCAGCTCTTAGATTAGATGAACTGAGTAAAACTGCCATAGTCAGGATTTGGGAGCTTGCCAGGGTCACTGGGACTCTGAGAAACTCAGGGAATCATCATGGTATGCCAGTTGAAGGTACCAAAGTCAAAAAAAAAAAAGGACCACACTGGCTATAGTAAAGTCCCATGTGGGAGTGTATGTGGGTCACTTACACATCATGAATTTAGAGTTTACACAATTGTTTTACAGCTAAGCGCTGGATGTTGTGAGGGGTTTTCGTTTGGTTTTGCTTCTTTTGCAATATATATATAAGAAAATGGCAAGATCTTCTTGCGCCTTCTTGGCTCACTGCACTCGGAGGTGCCAGACAGTGACCTGTATGTGTGTCAACGTCCTCACCCAACCGAGTGCTGGCAGTTTCCTTGGAGAATGTTTGGAGCTGACAGTGAGGCTCACCACTAAACACAAGTGGTTTTGTTTTCTTTTTTAGTCACAATCAATGAACAGAATTTTGATGCGATAACAAAATGATTACAATAAAAATCAGTGTTTATAAGCTATGGGATTTACAAAGAGTTTGTTTTGTTTATGCCAGTCCTGGGACTTGAACTCAAAATCTGGGCACAATCTCTTAGATTGTCACTCCTGCCACTGAGCTACATCCCCCCCACTTATGGCTTTTTTCTGATTAATTGGAGAGAAGTGTCCCTTGGTCTTCCTTGCGTGATGGCATGAGCCACCAGCACCCACCTTAACTATAGGGTTTAATCCCACAAGTGTTTATTAAACATCTGCTATGACCTAGCATGGGAAGCTCAGGAAGTGATCAAAGGAAAGCAGGGAGACCGTTTTCCCAACACTGGCCTACAGTGTTTTTCTCTTACCAGATTACCTGTCTCTTAAAACACTTCCCTCTGTTTTTTCTCACTGGAAATCCTCCTGCCTTCCCACACATACAGACACTGTCATACTGTCATGGGGAACAAATTGGCTCTATGGGAGACGGGTGCTTAGCAAGAGCTCAGGCCTCTAAGGCAAGGACCAAATTAGCAGCATCACAACTCTGCCTTTGTTTATGCCAGCTGCTACTGTTAAATCCTTACTTAATGGAAGTATTTGTTTTTCCATAAATACATGTAAATTGCCTACCTCTTATTTGTCAGAGCCAAAGAGAGCCTTGTAAGTGGTAATCAAGAAATGGAGTTTATTTAAAGAAAATCACTGTAATTGAAAATTCTCTGAGTACATGCAGTACTGTCCTCATGATTTATGAATTTGCCAATTGTTCTGTCCCCATTGTAGATTTTAAAGTTGCTGCTGAAATTTATTTTAATTAACTGTTCTGCAATTTCAAAGGTAATATACTTAGGGTAAAAGAATCAAGCCCATGTGTCTATATGATAATCAAAATAAACTCAAAGGGTTTGCTCCCTTTGTACTACTCTCCAGTGGTGCCTGTTGCTGCTGGCTCACTCCTGTAACCCTAGCAACTCAGGAGGCTGGGATCTGAGTATCAAGATTCAAAGCCAACTGGGGCAGGAAAGTCTGTGAGACTCTTATGTGCAATTAACCACTGCCAAATAACAAACAAACAGCAACAATAAAAGTGTCAGAGAGTAAAGGTGTGGCTCAAGAGGTAGAGTACAAAGCCTTACATGAAAAACTAATAGACAGCACCCAATCTCTGAGTTCAAGCTCCAATACTGGCACAAAAGTAAATAAATAGCCAAGAATGGTTTCTGGTGATTCTTGAAATGAAGTTCCTTTCCATCCATGCACACTGACCACTACTGCAACTCACTCTTCCTCCCCAGGCCTTCCTCCATGCTGTCCCTCCACCTGGCATACCCTTCCTTACCCTTTCGCACCATCCAGGTCTTGTCACCTATATTTTTGTTACAGAAATGGCTCCCAAACCATTCTCTCAAGTTTCACTCTCCTTTTTCCTTCTGTTCACTCACATCAGTCACAGCTTTTATAGCTTTTATTGCTTGCTGGTTGATTTTCTGTCTTTCCCTCTAGAATAGGAACGCCACAAGGACAGAGGTCTTGCCCATCTCATTTACACTTGGTTGATCCTCGGCCTTCAGTAAGCTGAGGATTGTGGGTCACAGCTTTAATCCCAACACTTGGGAGAGTAAAGCAGGAGGATCACAACTTCAAGGCCAATCTAGTTTATATACATTAGCAAACTGTTGGAAGAAAGAAAGAAAGAAAGAAAGAGAGAGAGAGAGAGAGAGAGAGAGAGAGAGAGAGAGAGAGAGAGAGAGAGAGAGAGAGAGAGAGAGAGAGAGAGAACTAGTGAAGGACTTGGCATGGGAGAAAACCTTGGTAAATGTTGGTTGAAATGAATGAATGAAGGGGGTTATGTGTGTAGTGCTGACATAGCAAAGACCAACAAACCTGTAATCCTAGCTACTCAAATGATCTAAGGATTGCGATTCAAAGCCAGCCTGGGCAGAAATCCTTATTAACCACCAAAAAGCCTGGAAGTGCAACTGTGGCTAAAGAGGTAGAGTGTTAGCTTTGAGCACAAAAGCTCAGGGACAGTGCATAGGCTCTGAGTTCACATTCCAGAACCAACACCAAAAACAAAAATAAAAAATTTTTAAAAATGACCCAATAAATGAACGTATGTTTCTTTCCTAAGCTCCGTGTACTGAATGTTGATTCAATCTCCTCTTGACTGTGTTCATTAGCATAGAGCTCAATTAAATGAGTACAGTAAATCATACTTCATTATCCTGTTTTGTGCTCATTGAAGAAGAATATAAGCCAGGCACTGGTGGTAATCCTAGCTACTCAGGAGGCTTGAGATATAAGTATCCCAGGCTTCCCAGACAAAATCCATGAGACTTTACTCTCTAACTATCCAGAAAAAAAAACATGGAAATAGAGCTGTGGCTCAAGTGGTATAGTGCCAGGCTTGGTTAGAAAGCCAACTGCAAATGGAAGACCCAGCACAAATATATGTGTGTATGTGTAAATATATATTTATCTATTCTACAAGTAATATAAAATGTTTTTTCTGTTTTTTTTTTTTTTAAGCAATCCTTGCTGGAAGGAACCATGAATTGGCACTTGGCCTTTCTCCTCTTGACCACAGTGACTTTGCCTTCCGTGTGCTCCCAGTTCAACCCTCTGTCCCTGGAGGAACTTGGCTCTGACACAGGCATCCAGGTTTTCAATCAGATCATCAAGTCTCGACCTCATGACAATGTCGTTGTCTCCCCCCACGGGATTGCATCCATCCTGGGGATGCTGCAGCTGGGGGCAGATGGCAGAACAAAGAAGCAGCTCACCACAGCCATGAGATACAGCGTGAATGGTGTGTATGTTCCTGGCACCCATTGCTAGGGGGCTCGCTGCACTGGGAGGGGCATTGCAGTCTTGTCTTTAATGTCTCTGGGGGCAGAGCATCCAGAAGGGCCTATGTAGTGGACCTTAGGGTCAACCTGGACAGAACTCAAGAAACCAGAACCAGACCCTGGGCTTAGTTCTTGATTATTGTACTTCATGTCAGCCCTCGGTTCTCTCGGTGCTGCTAATTTCTCCCTCCAAAGAGAAAAGTACTTGTGTCACCTGCCTCCAGGGTGGAAATGACAGAATTGCAAAGTATTGGGAGGAAATCTATCACCTGGGAAGGCTGAGGCATGGCCAGGAAGGGCTGTGCCCAGAGCCTTGTGAGAGCGCTGTGCTGTGGCATTTGTGGCAGGTTTCACATACAACTTTACATGAGTGATAGATTTGCACAGATCTACAAGTGTGCACATGTAAACACCAGCAGGGCACTCAGAAGGAATTCTGAGGACTGTGCTGATGGTAATTTCCTGGAACAGTGATTACAACAGGAGAAAATAAAAAAACAACTCTGGGAAGGGCACAGGGGACATTTTTCGCATCCTTTTTTCTTGTGTTATTATAAAGGTAATGTACAGAGGTTCCGTTACATAAGTCATGAAAAGAGTACATTACTTTATGGACAATGTCATCCCTTCTTTCACTAACAGGAGTCATTTCTTTTCTTTTCTTTTTTTTTGTATGAGCCATGGGGCTTGAACTTGGCCTGGGTGCTATCCCTAAACTCTTTGGCTCAAGACTGCTGCCCTATCCCTGGGCCTGGGGTTGTCCCTGAGCTCTTCAGCTCAAGTTACCACTCCTTGAGCCAAGCCCAACTTCCCATTTCCTAGAGGATAACTGGAGATAAGAGTCTCTGGTCCTTTTGTTCCTGGGCTGGCTTTGAACCTTGCTCCTCAGATCTCAGGCTCCTGAGTAGCTAGGACTACAGGCATGAGCCACCGTGCCTGGCTGACAGGAGTCATTTCTGTCTGTTGCTTTGAAACATCCTATAAATAAAAAATCAAGCATTAAAGACTTCCAGCTTTTGGATGCGATAGTATACTCCTGTAAGCCCAGTAATCAAAAGGCTAGGAGAGAAAGATCACAAGTTTAGGAGCTGGGCTGCATACCAGGTCCCTTTCTCAATGAATGAATGAATGAATGAGTTGGTCCATGGTGTAATGGTTACAACTCTGGGCTTTATTCTGAGTTCAAGTCTTAGTGGCACATGTCAAGTTTGGGAAAGGTTTAAGAGAATGGCAAAAAGGGTGGCATTGATTAAGACACATTATACTCATAAATGATATATTACATTGAAATCCCTTTGTAAAACTACTTAAATACAATAACTGGAATCAGTCCATATGTTCTTCAGTGAACAAATGGATTGAGAAAATGTGGTGTATATATACAATGGAATTTCACACATTTATTACAAACAATGGTAAATTACCATTCTTAAGGAAATGGAAAGACTTGGAAAGAAATCTCTTAAGTGAAGTAAGCCAGTCTCAGGAGAGCAAAGATTGTGTGGTTTCTCTCATCGGTAATAGATAGAGCATGCCTACAAATCTGCAAGTAAACACATGGGGTAATATGAAAGCAGCTCCGAATGAATCAACTGTATTATAATAGACACTTTGGAGAGCTTAAATAGTAGTTTTTCTTTTTTAGAAAGACTAAGTGAAAGTCCAACAAAATAAGCACCAAGCACAAGTGGTGGGGGAGTAAGACTAAAGGGAAGAGATTAAACCATGAGTGGGGGGAGTAGAAGGAGACTGCAATCGAGAACTCATTGTATGTACCACAAAACTGAGAAATGTAGGGGAAAGGGTGTGGGTTAAAGGGGGCTGAGAATGTTGAAGGGGTGAAATGGGTCAAGACGCATTGTAGTCATATACTACTGCTTTGTTAAATAACTCCTCCCCTGTACAACTACTTAAATATAACAATTTTAAAATTAAAAAGCAAAAACAATTTAGTGAAGGATAACAGGAGAATTTCAGTTTTAGTTAAAGAAAACCCTGTTCATTTTTCCCTATTTACAGTAAGTACTCGTATATCTGGGTATCCTTTATCTTGCCTGAGGTGATCTTACGTGTGTGTGTATGTGTGTGTGTGTGTGTGTGTGTGTGTATAGCTTCTAAGACATCCTTTCCACCAACATTCAAACAAACATGCCCTGGCTCACATCTCCAGTGGGAAGGGATGAGAGAGTCGTCCTGTCCTTGGTCTTCCAATCTTTCTAGCCACAAAATTCTGGGACTCTTGACTGCCCTGGCCCTGGCGCCCGGCGCTGGAAGTATAACATTGGAGAGGAAGGACATAATGATATTCAGAGCCTCCCTCCCTTCGCTGTCCCAGCTCAGCCTTCTCCAGGGCCTCAAGGCAGCACATGCCAAACTGCATCATGGCGGCATATTTTGTATGAATGGCACTTGTCCACCTGTGGGAAACAAGAAAGGCTTAATTTCCTGGAACATTCTGTTCTGCCCCCTCCACCCCCACCATTTGGGAGAAGCGCTTTGTGATTTATAACTTCTCAATGAAGTGCTGCCAAATGTGTGGCCTTTCCTAGTGCAGTCGGGCCTGTCAGACAAGGACCAGGCCAAACACCAACTAGGTTTTCACTCTGTTCAGCAGTTTGTTTCCAGCCACCCTGATTGTTCAGTCAGTCTTTCTGTAGTTCTCAGGTTATTGTGTGTTGGCCCACCAAACCTACCCCTAGCCTTCTGTTTTTCCTCAGTAATTTCTAGCATCATCTATAAAAGGGACTCACAATAGTAGTCGTTATCAGGGCTCCGCCTCTGAGTTCCCACAAGACTGATGCTAAGTGTAGAGGGAAAAGGGCTTGTTGGGGTGGTGAAGAAAGATCTTTCCTGATCTTCTCTCCGTAGGAGGTACCAGGGCTTGGAGAAGAAGCAGAGAGTAGGTTTAAAGGGCCCACTGTCTACAGTAGGACTCAGAAATATCTTTCAGCAGCCGGGCATGGTGGCTTACACCTGTAATCTTAGCTACTCAGGAGGCTGAGATCTGAGAATGGAGGTTCAAAGCCAGTCTAGGCACAAAGGACTGTGAGACTCTTATCACCAGTTAATCACCAGAAAACCAGAAGTGGCACTGTGACTCAAGGGATAGGGTGGTAGCCTTGAGATGAAGAGCTCAGGGAGAACACCCAGGCTCAGAGTTCAAGTCCCATGACTGACAAAAAAAAAATTATATATATATATATCTATATATATATCTTTCAGCCCATAAAGACTGCCATCACTCACCCCACAGGACAGCCTGAGGGATCATGAGAGGTCTCAGAAATGCCCTTTGGTGTTGGGAGGCCCACCTGGCCTTGACCTTCCTTAAAGGAGCTATGCGCCAATGACAAGTCCGGTGTTCAGCACCGCTCTAAGGTGACCCTGGAGGATGTTTTTCAGGACCGTGGAATTGGGGAAAGATCTCAAGTGATTGGAAAGGATGTGTAATTCACTTCTTTGTAGAAGCATATTTCATCCTTCCCACATAATTTTGTCTTTCCTGCTATCAAATGAAATGGAGCATGTGTGAATGGTTCATGTAAAATAAAGCTTATTTGCCAAAAATTAATTTCTTTATTCTTGGAGCTCACTATCAAGTTAAAAAAAAAATCACACTGCTCTGCTTAGTGGCCGATGGCAATTTTTAATAGTCCTTCTAATGCTTGTTTTATTCATTTTTTTTCTCCCAAATAGAAACATAAAAAAAAGAAATCATGTTGTTAAGTCATTGACAGGAAAGGAAATACTGCTGGGGATCATTAGGAGAGAGACTTAAGGAAGAAGTTTGATTTATTCCCTGTACCCCCAATGGGGGAGCATGTGGTATCCATAGTGACCCAAGGCCCGGATAGCTTCCCAGGAGAGGAAGATCTATAACCACATGAGTGTTGAAAACACCCTCACTGGGCCTGTTTTGCTACAGAAGCACAAGTCATTGGGCAGGGGTGGGATTTGAACTCAAAGCCTTGTTCTTTCTAGGTGTATACCTCTGGAGCCACACAGCTAGCCCTTTTTGCTTCTCATTTGTCTCACAGTGGCTTGAGACTGTAATCCTGCTGCATCAACCTCCCTCAGAGCTAAGATTAATGATCTGGGCCACCAGCACAATTGATTTTTAAGAGATTTCTAATATGTCGGAAATGAACTTCAGAACTTGGGGGCAGGGCTTGGGGAAAGGTGAAAGTGGGAGAAAATGAGGGAGGAGGTAACAGTTTTCAACAAGAAATGTACTCGGGCCAGGAATTTGGCCTAGTGGTAGAGTGCTTGCCTAGCATGCATGAAGGCCCAGGTTCTATTCCTCAGTACCATATACATAGAAAAAAAAAAGCTGGAAGTGGTGCTGAGGCTCAAGTGGTACGCTCTATCCTTGAGAAAGTCCAAAGACAGTGCTCAGGCCCTGAGCTCAAGCCCAGGACTGGCAAAAAAAAAAAAAGGAAATGTACTCATCATCTTACACATGTAACTGTAGCCCTTCTTGTACATTGTCTTGACAATAAAATTATTTTTTCTAAACAGAAAAAAAAGATTTCATTGTTTTATTCCCACCTCTCCTTAAGAAAGCAGAAGACATGGTCTCTTAGTACGCAGATTTATCCCACGTATGCTATTCTTATTTTCTAAAAGAAAGAATCTGGGGGAGTGGTGTTTATTTGCTTGCTTTGGACTGGCATTGGGTTGTACCCAGTGCTATACCTGGTTTGGGGAGTTTGGGGGGTTAATTGGAGAATAATTTATTAATTGGGATCTCAGAGACCTTCCTGCCTGAGCTGACTTTGAACCCTGATCCACAGATTTCAGCCTCCTGAGTAGCTGGGATTGTAGGCATAAGCCTAGCAGCACATGGCAAAGGAAAGTATTTTTTAATCCAATTTACTTGAATTCTTCTGTAAATATTGCTATTTCTTGACTTCTCCATTAGGAGTAGGTAAAGTGTTAAAGAAAATCAACAAGGCCATCATCTCCAAGAAGAACAAAGACATAGTGACTGTGGCTAACGCTGTGTTTGTCAAGAATGGCTTCAAAATGGAAGCACCGTTTGTGACAAGGAACAAAGATGTGTTTCAGTGTGAAGTCCGGAATGTGAACTTTGGGGACCCAATCTCTGCCTGTGACTCCATCAACCTGTGGGTTAAAAATGAAACCAGAGGTAAGTGGCCACAGTATCTTAGTTTGTGAAAGAAGGAAGGTGGCTCCAAGATTGCTGTGGGTATCTTCAAGACCAGTGGTCCCTCCACTGAGAATCACATGGGCCCAGGTGAACTCTGGCCTGTCTTTGTCCAGAGAGTCCAAGACTTACTCTCCATCTGGATTCTTTTTTTCCTCCGTCCCTCCCTCCCTCCGTTTCCTCCCTCCCTCCCTCCCTCTATTCCATCCCTCCCTCCCTCCCTCCCTCAATCCTGCCTTCCTTCCTTCCTTCCTTCTTTCCTTCCTTCCTTCCTTCCTTCCTTCCCTCCTTCCTTCCCCTTTCTCGCCCTCTTTCTCTTTTCCTTTTCCTTTTTCTTTGTGTGTTGTGTGTATGTCCATGTGTTTGCTGGAACTGGGGATTGAACTTAGGGTCTTGCTCTCACTTGATCTACAGTTCCACTTCTGGCTTTTTGCTGATTAATTGGAAACAAGGGTCTCACAGACTTTTTGCCCACTGGTTTCCAACAGAGATCTCAGCCTCCTGAGTAGCTAGGATTACAGGCATGAGCCACCAGAGCCCAGCTTGCCTTTTCTTTTCAAACTGCTACCGTTTGAGCAGAATGCAGCCCCTGCACCGATCTTTGCCTGCCCTGGGTGTTCATGGCCCTTCCCACAGGGCATTGTCTGGAAGGTTTTCTAGCTCATTTCTACCTGCATTAGCATCCTCTGCCCTCTGGGTCTGAATCACGGTGCCCACCTTTTGCGATGTTTTCTCTCTACAGACATCTCCAGTCCCCTGGAGCTGCCCTTTGCTGGTGAGGTTTGGCGCCTTGCATAATGACTGCTTGTTTCCATGTCTCCTCTCCTCCCAGAGTCAGAGTTTTAGGCTTGCTGATTTGTAAACTTGGAGGTGTCTGTGGGAGCTAGTGGTCAGGAGGAGGTCTGGGCCTAGGAGACAGAGGAATGCTAAGGCTTAGCCAGGCGCTTGGGAGATCCTTTTAATCGCAGAATTTCAACAGGGAGAAGAAAGCAGAGAGAAACCCCAGGCTTGCAAGGCACATTTCTTAGCATGTAATCCCTGGCGCTCTTGTCCCAAGATTCCCTGGCACATGTTCAAACTCTCAGGGAGGGGATGGCAGCCTGCTGTGGATCTCTACTGTTCGTCCAAATAATGGAGTAGTTTTGTGCCCTTCTAGTGATAACCTGGAGCCTCTCTGTAGCTTTTGCTGCTTCTCTGTGGACCCTGGACTCTTCTCAGTTCCCTCACTCGTCACCTTGACTCCTGATACATATAGCCACACATGCATCCAGCAACCTGGAATGTTCCCTTCCTACTTCTCATTGTGGGGATAATGTACAGAGGGGTTACATTACATTCATTGGGTAGTATGTGCATTACTTCTCACACATTGATACCCCTTCTTACGTTTTTGTCCCCATTTCCCTCCCCCACCCTCTCCCAATCATCTTGTTTTTCCCTTCCCTTTCCTATTTCAAATAAACAAATAAATGTATATACAATATACCAGATAACAAAGTCAGATGTAGTAACAATATAACAATATGAGATTAACCATAAGGAGAAAAAAGAAGATAAATAACATAGTACTGTGAGCACATTCTTATGCCTAAACCATCATGAGAATGTCACAGAGTTTGCAGCTCTGTTTTACCACTTACTGATGTGCTGTGAAGCCCTAATAAAGTTAGTTGACCTCTCTGTGCCTCACACAGCTCCTCATGTATAAAATGGCAGCATAATAGTTTAATAAATAGGTAGACTTTTGAGAATATGAATATGAAACATTGAGCAGAGAGAGAGAGCCTGGCACTTGAGAAAATGTTCATGAAATGAGTTATTTTTGTAGCTCTTAACTCAAGTAGTGCTTCCTCAAGGACTCCATCCATCCACCCCAGACCTCAGTAAGAAGATTAGATCACTCTTACATTTTCTCCACAGGCTCGAGGACTTTCATTTCAAAGTATTTGTTAATTATAGCTATATATTTTGCCAAGTCATTTATGGCAGTCTCCACCTTTTTCTAACCCACGGTTATTAGAGGGTAGGGCTCATTTCTGTGTTTTTGTAGAAGAGTATATCTAATGTATGGTAAGTTTGTAGATATCAAAGGATGGTTGGATAGATATATGGATACATGTATGCATGTGCATAAATGGGTTAGCGGGTGGATGGGTGGATGGATGAGTGGATGAATGGATAGATGGGTAGATGGATGAATAGGTGGTAGTTGGGTGGATGGATGAGTGGATGGATGAATGGATATCTGGGTAGGTGGGTGGATGGATGGATGGGTGGGTGGGTAGATGTGATGGATGAAAGGTGGATGGGTGAGTGGGTGAATGAACCAGATGAATGAATGGTTGGATAGAAGGGTAGGTGGGCAGAAAGATGGATGGATGGGTGAGTAGGTGGATGGATGGATGCATGGATGGATGAGTGAATGGGCAGATGGATGGATAGGTGAATAGATAGACAGACAGACAGACAGACAGACAGACAGACAGACAGACAGAGAGACAGACACATGGATATGGAGAAAATGTACATCTGTGGCTGTGACTGATGATAGGTCCTCTACACGCCCCGCTACTTTACCTTTAAACTATGCATTTCTTACCTTTTCCTTCTTTGCTCTTTCTTTCTTCCTGTCCTCTTACTATATATCTCAGAAAAAGAAGAGCATTTGTCCTGAAACTCATAGTAAGCACTGACTGCATGTTGGACATGGCACTAGGATTAAGGAAAAATAAATATTCAAACAGAGACACATTAACGTTGCCAAGAGTGGAGGTTTGCAGTATCATAGTGGTGTGCTAAGCCTTGAACTCCTAGAAGATCAGAAAGAGAGTTGGAGGAGATGTATAGGTAGAAGGAGCCACAGATTGTGTCCAAGGAACATAGAACGTGGACTGGCCAGCATTACCAACAAAGACAGAACACAGCATTTACCATTGGGAAGCAACTTTCTGCTGTTAGAGGAGCATAGACCCAGGATGGGCTGCAGAGGCCAGCCTTGTACTCATTTCAATTATGGGTAGCTGTGTATGCTTATAGTTTCTTCCTGGGTCCTCACCTAGGTGGCATTTGTGCCCTCTAGTGGAAATAAGGAGTGATGGCACTGAGCAAGGGTCAGGGAAGCAGCAACTTCTAGTGTCATTCATTGTCACATAAAAGGATTTAACCTTCTCCCCTGCATTTGACACTGGCTTTTTCAGAAGCTATTAATATTCCTCTGGATATCTGAAGCTTCATAACTCACATTTATGTTATGTATCTTTACATATATAAACACATATATATACACATATATATATATATAGCATGTCTATACACAGCCAGATTTTCTTCAAAAACAATGCAAAAGCAACCTACTTTTAAAAAGCCAAAAGCTCATAAACTTTAACCATTTTTCTTGAGAAGTATCTTAGGAGCATCCTGAAACAAGCAGAGTTGTATTTGTTCCTGTTGTAAATCAATAGGTCCTTAACATTCTATGAAGAAAGCATTTTCCTCCAGAATTCATTCTTCTAGACTGACTGTATCTTCTTATCTCTGCAAGTTTGGGAGCTCACTCAGTGCCTGCACCATAAATAGAGACACGAGTGTTTAGTTTCAGCTTGTCTTTAAGTAGTCTTGAGGTTTGTGATAACCAGGGATTCCAAGCTAATCACAACATTTCTGCCATCTTAGAAGAAATGAAACACTTACCCCTTGTAACATAGCCCAGGCCACAGTACTGATTTTTGACGGGGATTAACTTAACCCAGTGGAAAAGCACAAAGCAAAGAAAGCCTGCTTATCTTTTGGAGAAAGAACAAACCAGTGCTCACGTATGCCAGTGGTCAGCAAAACCATATAAAATAAGTATTCATTGGGTATAGCTTATTTGATTAAGTAAAGATTTTCTAAAACACAGGGCTTTATAAAACCAGTTGTAATTTCTTAACCTGAAGTTTGGGAACCACTAGAGAGGTTGCCTCTATAGTCTTTTCTAAGTCTCTAATTTTAACCCAGTTTCAAGTTGACTTGAAAAATTGAAATATGATTGAGAAAAATTAGACATTAGGGTGCTTTCGAAGTGGTCTTTTTTTGTTGTTTTTGTTTAGTTTTGTTGTGTAATCACTGGAGCTTGAAATCATACTTTTGCTGAACTTTCTCGCACAAGGCTAATCATACCTCCAGCTTTTCTTTTGCTGGTTAATTGGAGATGAGAATCTTTGATTTGTCTGCTCAGACTGGCTTTGAACCTCAGTTTTTCCAATCTCAGCTTCTTGAGTACCCAGGACTCCAGGTATAAGCCGCACCGGGGCCCAGCCTGAAAGGGTTTAGTTTTGGTAAATCCTATAAAACTCCAGCGTATTTTATTTTGCTTGGTCAATAGCTGCCATCTGCGCTTGTCAGTGCTGCAGTCCTGACATAATGTGCTTGTGCTCTTGTGCTTCGCAGGCATGATCGACAACCTGCTGTCTCCGGAGCTTCTCGATGGCATGCTCACCAGACTGGTCCTCGTCAATGCTGTATATTTTAAGGGTCTGTGGAAATCCAGATTTCAACCTGAGAATACAAAGAAGCGGACGTTCGTGGCTGCTGATGGGAAGTCCTATCAAGTACCAATGCTAGCCCAGCTCTCTGTGTTCCGGAGTGGTAAGTATACACTGAGTGGGGCTGTTCCTAGAATGTATTAGTAGCGGAAATGCTCATGAATACTTTGACTTGACTTAAAAGCACTCTTTCAACCAGACGTGGTGGCTCAGGGCTATTATCTAACTACTCAGGAGGCAAAGGTAGCAGGATTACTAGTTGCAGGCCAGCCCAGCCAAACTGATCTCAAAAACAAAACAAAACAAAATGAGGAGCTGGTGACCCACATCTGTACTCTTAGCTACTCAAGAAGCTGAAATCAGAAAATCAAGATTCAAAGCCAGCCTGAGCAGACCAGGGCAATCGGAGGATTGCAGTTTAAAGCCAGCCCATATAGGAAAGTCCGTGAGAGTCTTACTAACTAACCATCAAAAGATGCAAAATTAGAGCTATGGTTCAAGTGGTAGAGTACTAGCCTTGAACAATGACAATAACAAAAACCTCAGAGATAGTGCCCAGGCACTGAGTTCAAGGCCCAAGACTGGTACAAAACGATAGGAGAGGATGATGTTATAGTGCTTGCCTGGCAAATACAAGGCTATAGATTCAGTTCTCAGTACTACAAAAAAAGAAATGAAAGGAGGAAGAAGGAAGGAGGGAGGGAGGGGAAGGGGAAGGAAGAGGAGAGGAAAGGAAATAAAATGAATTTCATTTTCACTTACCACATTAACAACAATTAGAATGACTGATGAAAGCCAGTTGGGGCCTGGCATGAGTGAGCGGTGGCTAGTTGTGGGGAGACTTGATTGGAAGGACTTCCTCAGTGCCCTGGCCCACCAGTTCACGCCAGGGGATTTATTCACGAAAGCTAATCATTCACTAGCAAATAAATAGAAGCCAAGTACCAGAAGCTCTTAGTCCTATGGCTTCTGTGTTTTCAAGTTTAGTCAACCTCAGGTGAAAAAGACAAAAAAGAACTCTATGCATATTTGATATGTATAGATTTTTCTCTTGCCGTTTGCCCTGCACAATGTAAGATAATGATTATTTGCGTGTCATTTTATTTTTTGCATGCCATTTTGTGGTATGAAATACTAAAAATGACAGGTTGCTTGAAATGTATAGAGAGCATTGTATAGTGCAAACACTATATTTTCTATAAAGCCATTGAGGATGAATGTGAGCTGATTCTTTCTGTTCCCAGAGCTAGACCCAGTAGATCCTGAAAGATGAACAGATCAGGTATGGTCATCAAAAGTAGATTTACCGGGGTACAAAGATGATACAGTGTACAGTTGATATCAGAAATCAACTTACGAGATAGCGGATGATGAGCAATCTTATGTGCATGAAATGCTTTCTATGTGTACTTCTATAGGGATGTACACAGAGAGTTCAGTAAAATGTCCACAGTGGTAGGATTGCCAACAGTGAACTGTTTTTCCTTATTTGGGATTGAAATCTCAGATAATGAAGATGCATCACTTTTATAGTCACCAGTCCCTGCCATCATTCCACAACCAACACAAGTCTGGTGGTGGATGTTTAAATCTCATTTCATTGAAGCACTCTTGATCCACTTTAATTTCTTTGTCTCCGCTGTAACATGGGCTTCACGTCTCCAGTCTATACCTGGATGTGTGGGCTCCACGTCCTCCCTCTGTACATTCAGCACACTTCAGCTCCCAATAGCTGCCTGCCTGCTAAAATTAAGTCACTGTTCCAGAGGAAGCTAATCAAGTCACTTTGCATAGCAATCAGCAGCCAGGCTTCTAGAGGAAAGAAAAAAAAAAAAAAGGCCTGAATTTTCAGTTGATAAATGTTCCTTCAAAGATTATCTTACACTTTGAAGCCTCATGGGAAGTTTATACTGAGTAGTTGAGCATAGTAAGTGTCTCCTTCATTTTCTAGAAAGTCATTTCTACTTTCCAGTCACCACTCTTTCTCCTACTGAGACTTAGGGAAATCTCTGGGCACTAACCCTTTCCCACAGCACATATCAGAGCAGAGTGGTTTTATTTTAAGTCAACGTTTTGTGTATAATCCACATTCTACTAAAAATTTTTAAAAAGGGAAGGAACATTGTTGGTTATATGTTTGTCTCTTTGGTTGAAAAACAATGACAAGGCTGGGAGTTTTGCCTAGTGGTCAGAGTGCTTGCCTAGCATGCACAAAGACCCAGGCTCGAATCCTTGGTACCACATATATAGAAAAAGCCAGAAGTAGTGGTGCTGTGGCTCAAGTGGTAGAGCTCTAGCCTTGAGAAAGCCCAAGGACAGTAACTCAGGCCCTGAGTTAAAGACCCAAGACTGGCCAAAAAAAAAAAAAAAAAGAAAGAAAAACAATGAAAAACAAGTAGTTGAGGACTTTTTTTAAAAAATGCAAGGAACTTTAGACATTCCTATGGAAGATTCAAATGTTTGCTTTTATAAGAACGTGATGTGCTTTGCTTGAGTATATAGACTGTTCCCAGAGAAATATTACTTCAAGCACATAGCTTTTCTATTCAGAAATAATTTGTCTAACAACCTGTGTGCATGCATGAGTGTGTGTGTGTATTGTCTAAATGCATTCTTTTTTTTTTTTTTTTGCCAGTCCTGGGCTTAAGCTCAGGGCCTGAGCACTGTCCTTGGATTTTTCTCAAGGCTAGAGCTCTACCACTTGAGCCTCAGCACCACTTCCAGCTTTTTCTAAGTATGTGGTACCAAGGAATCGAACCTGGGTCTTCGTGCATGCTAGGCAAGCACTCTACCACTAGGCCAAACTCCTAACCCCCTAAATGCATTCTTGTAGCCAATGAATACACAGACTGGACAGAGCCTGAGTGTGTACTGGATCTTTCCTATGCCTTCCCTGATTCTTGCCTGACAATAGAAATGTAAACATGGCTCCCAAGGAATGTAATAAAGTCAATTTGCATCTCAGTCATCAGTCAAGCTTCCAGAGGAAAAACAAAAGCCAAAATTTTCATCCCCCTCCACCCTACCTGGATCTCTACTTCTATCCTGTCTGACCCGCTCCAAGGCTGCCTTGGTAGTTCCATTGCCCTCTGTTGTCCAGTGGAGTTGGCTATTAGGGAGCCAGCAGGTGACAGGGATGAGAAAGGAGGGGACCCTACCTTCCTCCACCAGTGATTATGGGCCTGGAAGCTGGGCCATGACCAGGAACCTTTTCTCTCTGGATCATCCCCTACAGGTATCTGCTGTTTCTGACCCGGAACCATTTTTCTGGTGCTTTAGAACTAATGCCTTTGATACATTCTGCTCAGCTGAACCCTTTTGATGGTGTGTCTGTTTCTTGGATACCTTGACTGGTGTATATACTGGATTCAAAGTACAACGTGGTATGAGTGGCTCCCCTGGCTCCCCTCGGAGTCCCTCACAAGGGACCCAAGACATCAGCTTGCTGTCATCTTTCTTGCCCTCCTTCCTATGCCTATCGTGTTTTTACTGAATGCCACAGAACTGGAATCCAGCTGGGCCCTGTGACAGGGTATGGGTGTCATGTGTTTCCTGGAGACAAGATGGTTTGCCACTGAAACAGCTTTAAGACATGACTGGTGCTGGGGCCATGTGCAGGAACCAGAAGGCACCTGGTTTCCTAACTGTAGATCATGGGGCCTGTCAGCAATTTCTGTCCAACCCCTCATACCTCACCAACCCCACCAGGCAGGGCTCAAGAGGCAGCTGTGCCCAGACTCACAGTGGCCTCCAGCACCTGTGTGTCCTCTGGCCAAGTACTTGCCCTCAGCCAAGTACTGCTCTACTGAAACATCGCTTTTTCACCTTGTCTCCTGTACTTCTCCCAAGATGTCATCATGACATGACAAGATTCACTTGGAAAGGAAAATGGAAGGAGAAAATCCCTCTCAATCACACCCCATACTATTAGTACCTCAAAGACAAAAACCTTTCTTTAAAAACATAGCCAGATGCCAGTGGCTCACACCAGTAATCCTAACTTCTCAGGAGGCTGAGATCGGAGGATCCTGGTTTGAAGCCAGCCTTGGCAAAATAGCAGTGCTCCCGCCCCTTCGTCTCTTATCACCAATTAACCACTCAAAGAACAGAAGTAACACTGTAACTCAAAGTGGTACAGAGCTAGTCTTGAGCAAAAGAGTTCAGAGACAGCACCAAGGTCCTCAGTTCAAGCCTCACAACGTAAACGAAAAATACCTACATGAATAAGAAGCAGCTGGGCACACATGTAATTCTACATGCACAGGAGGACTGCAAGTTAAAGTCAGAGAGACAAGTTTGTGAAATGCTTATTTCCATTTAACCAGCAGAAAGCCAGAAATGAATAGAGGTATGGCTTAAGTGGTGGAGTATCACTCTTGAGTGGAAAGCCAAATGAAAATATGAGGTCATGAGTTCAAGCTCCAGTTCTGGCAAAGAAAAGAAAAAGTAGAAAAATATGCTCACAGCAAAATCAAATATAATAGTATACAAAAGAGGGGAAAAAGTTCCCTTGTAGTTGTACTGTCTAGGACAAAAACCCCTATTAAGGTTAAATCATCTGATGGAAACAAGAGCTTTATATCGTGTGATTGCTGTTCTTAATGTACTATGCTATTTCTCTTCTCTTTTGTTTCCCTTTGGTTAATCTTATATTGTTACAGTATCTGACTGTTACCTAGTATATTGTGTATATGTTTATTTGTTTATTTGAAATAGGAAAGGAAAGGGGAAAACAAGATGATTGGGAGAGGGTAGGGGGGGAAATGGGGACAAAAACATGAGAAGGGGTATCAATGTGTGAGAAGTAATGCACCTACTATCTGGTGAATATAACTGTAACCCTTCTATACATTACAAATTTTAAAAATGTGTTTTAAAAAAGAGTTAAATCATCTGAGAACTAGCTATAGATATGCAAATATGTTTGGAGCTCTTTTGCATGTATTAGACTACACTGTAATTTCTATTCCGTAATTTTCTTTATTCATTATATACTACCATAGAAATCTTTTTCTTACTTCATTAGGCTTTACTAGATCCCTGTTTTCAGCTGTGTGGTATACATAATATATTCCTCCCATACTATCCTATGAATGACCTTTCACTTAATCCTATAATAAACACCATGACAATGAGAATTCTTTTATATACCCTTACAAAAACCTGTATTAGTATACTCTAAAAGGTAATTTGTTTGAATAGGAACTTCTGAGTCAACTTTCTGGTGTATTCTTAGGGTTATGAATTTAGATATTGAGGCCTTTTTTCCTTAAAATAACCAGCCTTTCTTTCTAGTTTCCTTCTCCTCTTTTTTTTTTTTTTTGCCACTCCTGGGCTTGAGCTCAGGGCCTGAGCACTGTCCTTGGACTTTCTCAAGGATAGAGCTCTACCACTTGAGCCTCAGTACCACTTCCGGCTTTTTTCTATGTATGTGGTACCGAGGAATCGAACCTGGGTCTTCATGCATGCTAGGCAAGCACTCTAACCACTAGGCCAAACTCCCGGCCCTCCTTCTCCTCTTGACCTACCAAATCATACTGATATCTACCCAAATTACTTCTCTACTTGCTTATCTGCTAGTTCTGGTTCCCCAGCCTAAACATACTTCTCCTTCCCTATCCCTTTTATAGGCCCCGCCATAGACTCATACTTCCTAAGCAAGTGTTCTCCCACCCAGAATAACTCCTCCCTCATCATCATTCAGCAGTTGATGGCTTTGATGCCCCAGCCAGTTGCTTCCCCATCCACTTTCCCCACATTTGCTTTGGACCCTAGTCTGAAGAGAACTATGTTTGGAGAACCTATATGTTGTTTTATTTTTAAATACATATTTCAATTTCTACTTGTAGAAGAGGTAGCGTAGAGACATACATCTATAAAGATTTCCTGAAGATATATAGTAAAAAATTCTCTTCAACTTCACAGTCTAAGATGATATCTTAGCATATCAGTGCATTTAAAGGGCTGAAGATGTAACTCCATGTTGGAGCATGCAAGGTCCTGGGTTCAAGCCCCAACACTGCCTGTAAGTTTACTTACATTCTCCCTCAAAGAACTTTTGAAATAGGAATGATAGTCTTAGAAAAGGCATCCCAGGAAAGCTTGATCATTCTAAAAAGTACCTCTTCCAGAAAGTTCTCACATTGCCTCCACATTTTTAGTACTTCACTCTTTACCTATTAACAGTTGGGGTGATCACCATTCATATCAGGAAAGAGATCTTCTGTTTCTTTCCAGAGCAAATGAACCTGCTTGTTGAACTTGTCCTCATGATGAAGCAGAGTCCACATCCCAGCCTGGGACAAGACATTTGAAAGGAAAGAACTCAAGGACAACACATGGTCCTAGGCCCTGACCCAGTCTCTTAAATAGCCTTTCCTAAATAGCCTTTTTTTAACAGGAAGTATATAGCCCCAGGGCAGCAAGGGTGATTTCCTTTGGGGAGTTGATTCTGTAGTTAGACTGTGAGAAGTGACCTGACATTCATAACGGGAGAAAGCCAGGTATGGTGCATACATCTATAATCTCAGTGTTCGAGACACTCCTGTTTGAGGTCAACCTTGGTTATACAGCAAGACCCTGTCTCAAAAAAACAGCAGCAGAAAAGAATCGAGGGATTTTACAAAGCCCTGCTTACATTTGAAGGTGGAAGATTTTTCTGTGTGTCTGACACTGAAAGACTTAGAAAAAAATAAAGCAAGGTGTTGATGGTTCACCCCTAGAATCCTAGCTACTCAGGAAGCTGAGATCTGAGGACTGTGGTTCAAAGCCAGCCTGGGCTGGAAACTCGGTGGAAACCACCAGAAAACTGGAAGTGATGCTGTGGCTCTAAGTGGTAAAGTGCTAATTTTGAGCAGAACTGCTCAGGGACAGTGTCCAAGCCCTGAATTCAAGCCTTGTGATTGACAAAATAAATAAATAAATATTTTTTAAAAGAAAAACCCGAGGACTTAAGTTAATGACATTGCCAAAGTCATGTTGAAACATGGTTTGAATCCAGTTCCTGGAACTGCAGAGCAGTTGTCCCTAACCTCCATCCTTATCCTCTGTGGAAGGATGCTACAAGAGTCATGGTGTGGTACCCAAGTAGAAAGAGAGGTGCAGATTCATATCCCAGTTCTTTGAGCCACCAGTCACAGCTAAGCATGGGTGTGAATGGGTGCAGCATGGTTGACAGTGACCATCAGCTGCTGTGGTCAGATGCTGACACAGAGTCAGGTGGGATCTGTCACCAAGCAGGTCTGAGTGACAAGTGTAAATTGGTTCATGGCAGTTTACTGTTCACCAGTGGCATCTCCAGCCAAGAATGGGTTAACCAAGTGAATATTTGTGTTACCTCCCTACCTCTAACAGAGACAGTCAGTGCATGCTGGTCTTATTTACAGCCTCAGCTTGCCTTTACAGAGCTTCGTACATTTCTCCAGGCTCTTATAGTATGCCTTAGAGTAGTAATTTATTAACTACTTCCTAAATTTTGCAGTTTCTAAAAATTAGTTCTGCCAGAGTAGGGACCTAATGTTTTCTTCAAGGATTAAAGGGCTCATTTGGAAGGGATCCCCCCCCCCCCGCTTTCTATCTCATTGATTTTTCAGTTTCTACTGAGACTGTTTTATTACGCCAGCTGAAAATGTGAAGGTGAAGGATTCTAACTTTCGGTTTCTTCAGTGGTCCCAGGACAGAAGCTGGGCTGGTGTGAGTTCACATGCACATCCCAAGCTAAGGTGGCCTTGCTGGGATCCTGAACTGCACTACTAGCTGTGGCAGAGGAAACACCAATTGCCAACCCTCTTCTTGAGAAAAAAACAAAGAACTGGTGCCATACTGCAGTAATAGCTATTCTTCATAGAATTCAGCCTGGTACTTACCAGGCAAGCACTCTGTTACTTGAACTATAACCCCAGATCTTTTTGCTTTCCTTTTGATTTCAGTTAGTCTCTTGCTTTTGTCGAGGCCATCTTAGATTGTGAACTTCCTACCTCAACTTTCCACATATCTAAGATTACAAGCCACCACACCTAGCTACTATCAGGTATTCTAAGAGCTTCACTATTTTACGATAGGGTGTGGGTAAAGGTATATATTACTTAACAAAGTTTAATCTCTCTCCTGTGCTGTCCTCTCCCTCTGTCCTTCAGTTCCTCGCTACTCTTCAGATATCAGCCTCCTGAATAACTATGATTACACACATGAGCCGCTGGTGCCAGCTCAATTTATTTCTAAAAACCAATAGTAAATTTTCTTAAGTCTTTTACTTGAATAAAGGTCAACTTCTTGCGTCATTGTATGCTGAGTACCTAATGATCTGGTTAAATTGTACCCGACCATATTAAAGTAAGCTTAGTGAGGCCCAGAGGTATTCTGTCTTGATGAGAAAGACTTATGCACCAAGGAGGAGAGGAAGCATCATCCTTGTCTTTGTCCTCCTGAGGACTTGCTTTCTCCCCGGAAAGCTTTCCTAGGAATCATCAGGTGCCTGCACCCCTTCTAGAACTCACCAGGCTTGCCCTGAATGTACCTCTGATTTCCCTAGGGTCCACACGCACCCCCAGTGACTTATGGTACACCTTCATTGAGCTGCCCTACCACGGGGAGAGCATCAGCATGCTGATCGCACTGCCCACTGACAGCTCCACCCCCCTGTCGGCCATCATCCCTCACATCAGCACCAAGACCATCGACAGCTGGATGAGCACCATGGTCCCCAAGAGGGTGCAGGTGATCCTGCCCAAGTAAGTGCCTCTCCATGAGATAAGACCACTGAGAGCGAGGGGATGGGTTCTGGAAAGGTGAGTAGAGAATATGGCCCTCCTGGGGCCTCTTGTATAGTGTAGAAAGGGCATGATGGGAATACCAGGCTATGTTTTCTGACAGCTTTCTCTCAATCCCTAGACTTCAAGAATGGTGGGCTTGGGCCGGGAGTTTGGCCTAGTGGCAGAGTGCTTGCCTAGCATGCACAAAGACCCGGGTTCGATTCTTCGGTACCACATACATAGAAAAGGCCAGAACTGGTTCTGTGGCTCAAGTAGTGGAGCACTAACCTTGAGGAAAGCCCACAGACAATGCTCAGACCCTGAGTTCAGTCCCCAGGACTGGCAAAAAAAAAAAAAAGAATGGTGGGCTAATGATAAAAAAAAAAAAAGAAAGCCTTGGTTTCTGAATCTCCATGCAAGTTCTTCATGACCCTGTGAAAACTCTGAACACAGCCTTGTTCTGATCAAAAATACTGGAAAACACATGTGCCATCCTGTAGATTGGGCCATAATACAACCAAGTTTTATAGAGATTTATATCTTTTCATCAGGAGTTTCATTTTAGTTGTTTTAAGTTTTTGCTATAAGCTACTAAAGACCAAGGCCCCAAAAGGTAAGAGGTTAATACTTTATAGTATTCTACCCAAGTTGAATTCTCATTTATTTTTTTTAACAGTATACCAAGATTTGAATTAGGGCCTCAGCTTTTCTTCTGGTGCTCTACCATTTGAACCATACTTCCACTCTGCTTTTTGCTGGATAGTTTGGACAGGTGGATACCTCATGGATTTTTCTGCCAAAGCTGTCCTAAATCACAATTCTCTGGCTCTCAGCCTCCTGAATATCTAGGATTAAAAGTTTGAGCCACCAGTGTTCAGCTCAAAGTTCTTACATGAATATGTATGGAAGTTTAAACTATTAGTTGGATTTGAGCTGTTACGAATTGAGGCCAGGGGAAAAGGAAACCCAAACCCTGTGTGAATTCTAATTTCCATCAGGTCAGAGAATACTTCAGCCAGCCCCATAGAGGAGACAATGAATGTTGTTCACTGACTGTGAGCATGACCTTCTTCTACTGTCCAAAGCATTTAGCTATGCCTGCTTAGATGGTAGTTGAGAATTCCAGTAGCCTTTGACCATCCTCTCAATCAGTTAAGTAATCAGAGGAGTACACTTACAGCAAGTATTTAACTAAGGTCTTTGGAAAATAAATCTTCAAGTAGGCAGTGCTGCCTCTAAGTGAATCAGATGGTGACATAAGAGCTTGGTGGGCAAAGAATGAGCTAACTCTCATTGTGGCCTGCCTGGCAGAGAGTCTGCTCACCTTCCTTGATGCTCTTCCATAGGGTCAGATCAAATCAAATGAAGCATCTTCTCTGGTAGATTTAACAGCCGATATGTCGAGGTGGATGGCTTCAAGGGCAGGTTGGCTGCAGATATTCAAGGGACACATACCTGCATGCAATACTATGTCATCTGTCACTAAAGCTCACTCCTGTTCTAACAGTGAAACTAACATGAACTATTGGGACCGTATCTCCTCTGTTGTGACTGATATGAAGGTGGTCTACATCATCCAAGATAGTGGCTTTTTAGGTGGATATTCTAAATACTTGCTAATCCTATGAACTTTCACATTGCTGTGTGAGAAAGAGCTTGATTGGATCTCCAAAAGTGTTCACATAGTGAATCTCTTGCTTGTGAAGGTGAAAACACCCATACTTAAAGTAAGTAGAGGAGTTGTTCTCTGCTTACCTGGTATTTAAGTCTTAAGATTTCAAGTCAGGACACAATTCAGATTGGTGTTCAGATCTTACTTTGAAAAGAACCTGTTTGAAAAGATGCCCTGATGATATCATTTTTTGTCTCGTGTCTAGCCTGTGATTTTTTTTCCCCTCCGTTTTCTGCTTTCATGTAGGTTTACAGCTGAGGCACAAACAGATCTGAAGGAACCACTGAAAGTTCTTGGCATTACTGAGATGTTTGAGTCATCAAAGGCAAATTTTTCAAAAATAACAAGTACGTCCAATTTAAAACTTACTCATCAGCTTGAAGAAAATGTTCAAGTTTCTAATTTGTTCAAAGAGAAAGAAGATCAGAATTAGCAATGTGTTACTGCAAAATTGCCCACGCTTTAATTTAATCTATCACCAAACTATGCTGTTGACCTTCTTCCTTGCATACTAGTTTTTCTTCCCAATGCAAGTTTTTATGTTGGATTTGGAAGAAAAAGGTCAAGATTTTTTTGGTGCCAGTATTTCAGCTTAAACTCAGAGTATCATGCTCTCACTTAGATTTTTGATCAAGGCTGGCACGCTAACATTTGAGTCATGCCTACACTTCCAGCTTTTTCTAGTTAATTGGAAATATGAGTCTCTTGAGTTTGCCCAGCTGTCCAGACTGGCTTTGAACCGGGATCCACATATCACAGCCTCTTGAGTGGCTAGGATTATTATAGGTGTGAGACACTGCTGCATGGCTGTAATTACTAAGCTGTCAAATACTTGCATACTTCCATCAAACAACTCTAAGCAAGCATTATATCCAAAACATATATTGTAGTATTTTATACCCATTTATCTGAAATAATGTGAATTCATGTGGGTCAGAACAGAATTCCCCTTCGCCAATGTGCCTGAGACATCTCTGAGGTCCTATCCCTTGGCCCTTCATTTGTCCGCCTCTGCTTGAATTGCTTGAATAGTTTGTTCTTTTACTTTGAAATTTAAAACAAAGTAACCTTCTTCTAAAGAGAAGTCGTGGCTTAAATATAATAGATACCCCAGTTTGCATTATTTCCATTCTCGGCTGGTAGGAAATTGGTTCATTAGCAGCTCCCATGGCATTTGGTGAACACCTGAGAAACTCCTCAGAGATGAACCCAACCCTACGGATGGAATCACAGCCCTTTTCTGATACCTGCCTGTCACTCAGAGTCTGGTCCTCTGATATCCCCAACCCAGCAGTAGTATCTTTGACCTACACAATCTTAAGTCCAAACCAGATGTGCTGGGTCAGAACCTGCATTTTCACACAGTCCAATCAAGTGTGAGAGACAATGACTTCAGCTGCCCCTTCCCCTTCTGGATCATCCACTGTAGTCTTAACTGATAAGTGCAGTGTTCACAGGAATGCCCCATGTTCTCCTGAGCTGTGCTCTTTAGCCTTCCAAGTAACTTAGACCCAGGAAATGTGTATCTCAGTGACAACTTGTCCTTGTCAAGCTGGGCATTGGTGCAGACAGTTCACAACCACATGACGCAAAGCACAATCTCCTCTGCTTCCTGACCAGTGTCTAATACTGACTGGCGTTGGATCCTCCTGGAATTTCCCACCCCATGGCACAGCTGCCTGCTCAGGCATGGGGGAGAAGACCAGTGAGTCCCCTCAAAGTTTCTGAATACACAGCCACACTCAGATGAATAACACTCTGCACTCAGTGCCTTTCTGTTGCTGACCTGCCCAGGCGTTGGTGAGAATCTGGTGTTGAGAAAAGGCGTCTACTCTACAAATAAAGGTCATTTGAAAGAACAATGTATAAAAATCACTTATTTAATAATAATAA